>NC_073399.1:33195067-33372567 GCF_028641065.1 Leucoraja erinaceus | reverse complement strand
ATTAACTACCCTCTGACTAAAGAAACTTAATTGAACTAAACTAACCCAATATTATGCCGCGTGTATTGGGTATATTTTAAGGATCTATTACCTGGCATCTTATTTAAGCATCTGGATATGCGGGATATGGATCATGTACACTGCAAGGGCCTGGGAGCGAGCGGGCAAGATCATCTCTGACCCCTCTCACCCTGGCCACAAACTCTTTGAATCACTTCCCTCTGGAAGGCGACTCCGGACTGTCAAAGACGCCACAGCCAGACATAAAAACAGCTCTTTTTCCACGAGCAGCAGCTGTACTCAATAACCAAAAGTCTGTAGCCTCCTTTTGCTCTGGTATTTTATTTCATTTACATGTTTAAACTATAATGTTTTATTCTTAATGTTTTTATGTTTTATTCTTAATGGTTCACTGTATGTGGTGTTGTTACTTGCGAGCGGAGCACCAAGGCAAATTCCTTGTATGTGTACACGCTTGGCCAATAAACTTATTCATTCATTCAGATGAGATTAGTTTGTCATGGCATCATGCTTGACACAGACATTGTTGGCTGAAGAGCCTGTTCTGCACTGTTGTATCTTTTATTTTCATCAGATACAACTTGTTCAACTGGTAGATTTCTGTAAACAAGAGGGAGGGGGAGTGGTTGGAGAAATGCTGACGTTCACGTGACATTGTTATCGTTAATGTCTACGGTTTGGAGAGAGAGAAGGGCCTGTCCCACTTGGAAGACCTAATCCACGAGTTTAGAAGACCCTAGACGGGTTGACATGCCGAAGTAAAAGACTTCCTACAACTATGTCTACGACCTCCTACGACCCCCCTCGACCTTCGTCTTCCACATCTAAGACCACCTACAACTAGCTACGAGTGGAAAATGATCACATGATAAAATGTCATGTTTGCATTTTTTTTCCTCGGGCCAGTTACTGACCTACGACCACCATCACGACCTACCTACGAGTAAAAAGTATCCATTTTTTCCATGCCGACCTTTTTTTTTAAACTCGTGGACATTTTCATCAGGCTGGAAAAAACTCCGCAACCTACTTGAGGCCACGAGTACGCGGAGACCACTCACGAGCATGAGGAAGAGTTACGAAGAGTTACGAAGAGTTACGAAGAGTTACGAAGACCTCCTACGACCTGGCGGCGAGTATGAGTCAAGGGCAAAGTCGGCAGAGGTTGCCAATTAGGTTGTGAAAGTGGGACAGGGGGCTTTACTGGTTGTGAGAGCTTATTGAAAACGATTATTCTTGAAATCAGAGGGGTCACAGAAGGAAAAGAAATGGGAAATACTAGCATAGGCGTTTAGTTTGATTTAGAGATACAGCACGGAAATATCGATTGTCCTTTCACCTAGAAACAGGAACTACAGATGCTGGTTTACCAAGGAAAAACACACAAAATGCTGGAGTAACTAAGCAGGTCAGACAACATCCCTGGAGAATATGTGCTGCCTTTTTTAAGGCAGAGACAGATAGATTCTTGATTAGTCAGGACTTTTAACACTCTGCTCAGCTCTGACCTGAAACATCACCTATCACCAGTTTAACTAGTTCCATGTTATTTCACCGCTCCCTACATACTCGGGGCAATTTACAGAGGGCCAATTAACTGGGAAGCACCTGGAGGACACGCAAACAGTCACAGGGAGAACTTGCAAACTCCACACAGACAGCAGCCAGGGTCAGGATCGAACATGGGTCTCTGCGAGGCAGCAACTCTACCCGCTGCGCCACCATGCTGCTTTTTATCTCTTCTCAGTAGCTTTAAGTCAGAGGTAGACAAAAGTACAAGAGAAACTCAGCGGGTGCAGCAGCATCGATGGAGCGAAGGAAATAGGCGATGTTTCAGGCCGAAACCCTTCTTAAGTCAGAGTTGAGTTTAGTTTAGTTTAGAGATACAGCACTGAAACAGGCCCTTCAGCCCACCGGGTCCGCGCCGACCAGCGATCCCCGCACATTAACACTATCCTACACACGCTAGGGACAATTTCTACATTTACACCAAGCCAATTAACCTACAAACCCGCACGTCTTTGCAATGTGGGAGTTAGCCGAAGATCTCGGAGAAAACCCACGCAGGTCACGGGGAGAGCGTGCACACTCCGTACAGACAGCGCCCGTAATCGGGATCAAACCCGAGTCTCCGGCGCTGCATTCACTGTAAGGCAGCAACTCTACCGCTGCTCCACCGTGACTGCCCGAGAATGGAAACAGTTTTCAGTTTCGGTATAGTTCAGTTTATTGTCACGTGTGTCGAGGTTCAGTGAAAAGCTTTTGTTGCGTGCTAACCAGTTAGCGGAAAGACAATACATGATTACAATCGAGCCGTCCACAGCGTACAGATACATGATGAGGGAATATCATAGTTAAAGTAACAGAACAAGGGGTCACAGTTTAAGGATGAGGGGGAAATCTTTTATTACCGAGATGAGGAAAACATTTTTCACACAGAGAGTGGTGAATCTCTGGAATTCTCTGCCACAGAAGATAGTTGAGGCCACAGTTCATTGGCTATATTTAAGAGGGAGTTAGATGTGGACCTTGTGGCTAAAGGGATCAGGGGGTATGGAGAGAAGGCAGGTACGGGATGATCAGCCATGATCACATTAAATGGTGGCGCTGGCTCGAAGGGCCGAATGGCCTACTCCTGCACCTATTGTCTATGTTTCTATGTTTCTATGTAAGTAATGTTACTGTAGGAGCAGAAATATAAAAGTGTGGGGCGATTGTAAGTGTGGAGTCTGAAGAAGGGTCTCGACCCGAAACGTTGCCTATTTCCTTCGCTCCATAGATGCTGCCTCACCCTGCTGAGTTTCTCCAGCATTTTTGTCTATCTACGAGCGATTGTAATATGTGATTGTAGTTCTGCTTCTGTGGCCGGCACGCAAATAGTCCCCTGGGTTGGGCCACAACTTCCCAAATAAAAGGACTTCAAGGAGATTTAATCTGCAGACAGTTTACAGAGAGCTCTGGGAGTCATGATCTCATTGAATTGTGAAACAGGCTCAGGGAGGGAGGTGGGGAGGTGGGGGGGGGGGGGGGGGGGGGGGGGGGGGGGAGGGTGGTAGGTGGCTGAATGGTCCACTAATTGTAACGTAAATGCAGCTTAAACAATGAACAATACGAACAGCTCACAATGCTGAAGGAACAAAACAGACACTTCAGCAATGTTTTGTCACCGGGTGTTTGGCTCAGGGCTTGAGATAGTTACCTGCACCGTGAATCACTCAGTGGCCTCGTCTCTGGATGTTGACGTCACTGCCAGAGTTGTGTGAATTAGCCTGGAGGAGGTTTACTTCTCCAATTCCCCACGCCTTGTGCTAATGCAAAAGGCTCCGTTCCCACAATATGGATGGGGGGGGGGGGGGGGGGGGAATTAAACCAGCTACTCCTGTTCCCATGATGTGCCTTGTTGTGGCACCTTTCATGAGCCAAGCATGCCCCCAACGGTGCTCTAGGGTTGCAGGCTGTTGTGTGGTCACAGCATCAATCGTTGCCATAAATAGACACAGAATGCTGGAGTAACTCAGTGGGACAGGCAGCATCTCTGGAGAGAAGGAATTGCTAACATTTTGGGTCGAGATCCTTCCTCAGGCTGAAGGGTCTCAGCGCGAAGCATCACCCATTCCTTCTCTCCAGAGATGCTGCCTGTCCCGCTGAGTTACTCCAGCATTTTGTGTCTATCTTTGGTTTAAACCAGCATCTGCAGTTCCTTCCTAATCATCGCTGTAGGTTTAGTTTGGTTTACTTTATTTAGATTATTATTTAGTTTAGTTTAGTTTATTGACACGTGTACTGTGGCTGGGGCGGAAAAAACTGGGGGGGGGGGGGGGGGGGGGCAGAGGGGACACGTCCCCCCCATGTTTTGATAGTAGGTTCCGCTCTTGTACTGAGGTACAGTGAACAGATTTTGTTGCGTGCTAACCAGTCAGCGGAAAGACAACACATGATTACAATCGAGCCGTTTACAGTGTACAGATACATGATAAAGGGAATAACGTTTAGTGCAAGGTAAAACCAGCACAGTCCGATCAAGGATAGTCCGAGGGTCTCCAATGAGGTACATAGTAGTCCAGGTACAGTGGGTACAGCAGAGAATTGATGCAGTCTCTGAAAATAACGTCACCCTTCCTGTGCTGACTGTGTGGAGTTTGCATGATCTGCCTGTGACTTGGTGGGTTTTCTCCGGGTGCACCGGTTTCCCCCCACATCCCAAAGGCGGCGGGTTTGGAGGTTAATTGGCCCTCTGTATATTGCTCCCTAGGGTGTGAGGAGTGGATGGGAAAGTGGGATAACATTGGCAAATATAGGGGTGTATTGCTGAGGCTCTAGAAGGTGCTGGTCAGACCGCATTTGGAGTATTGTGAGCAGTTTTGGGCACCGAATCTGAGGAAGGATGTTCTGGCATTGGAGAGGGTCCAGAGGAGGTTTACAAGAATGATCCCAGGAATGAGTAGGTTAACATATGATGAGCGTTTGACAGCACTGGGCCTGTACTCGCTGGAGTTTAGAAGAATGAGGGGGGGGACCACATTGAAACTTAGCGAATAGTGAAAGGCCTGGATAGAGTGGATGTGGAGAGGATGTTTCCACTGGTGGGAAAGTCTAGAACCAGAGGTCATAACTTCAGAATTAAAGGACGTTTCTTTAGAAAGATGAAGAGGAATTTCTTTAGTCAGAAGCTAGTGAATTTTTAAGGCAGAGAAAGATAGATTCTTGATTAGTGCGGGTGTCAGGGGTTGTGGGGAGAAGACTGGATACTTTCAAGAGAGAGCTAGATGTGGCTCTTAAAGATAGCGGAGTCAGGGGATATGGGGAGAAGGCAGGAACGGGGCACTGATTGGGGATGATCAGCCATGATCACATTGAATGGCGGTGCTGGCTCAAAGGGCCGAATGGCCTACTCCTGCACCTATTGTCTATTGTCTATTAAGACAGGAGAGTGGGGTTGAGGGGGAGAATTAGATAGAAACATAGAAACATAGAAAATAGGTGCAGGAATAGGCCATTCGGCCCTTCGAGCCTGCACCGCCATTCAATATGATCATGGCTGATCATCCCCAATCAGTACCCCGTTCCTGCCTTCTCCCCATATCCCCTGATCTCTTTAGCCACAAGGGCCACATCTAACTCCCTCTTAAATATAGCCAATGAACTGGCCTCAACTACCTTCTGTGGCAGAGAGTTCCAGAGATTCACCACTCTCTGTGTGGAAAATGTTTGAATAGCAGAGGAGACTTGATGGGCCGAATGGCCTAATTCTGTTCCTATCACTCATGAACATAGAATTAGCGTGAATGGGTGATCGATGGTCAACATGGACTTGGTGGGCCGAAGGGCCTGTTTCCATGCTGCATCTTTAAACTAAACCAATTGCGCTGGGTTCAAGTTAAATGGCAACCAGCTAGTAACCGGGTCTGACAATCTGGTGAGGATCGCAGGGGGAAGTTAACACGAGAGAGGAATTAAAACACAAAGCAACGTCCGCCTTTGTCTGTCTGAAATTGGGAACTCGCTGCTCGGTAAAGCTCAGAGCCGAGCACTTCCTTCTATTGTGGGTGGCAGAGTGGGGGCACACTCACAGCTCCAGCAACCCCAGGTTCAATCCTGGCCTCTGCGTCTGCAGTTTGCAAGTTCTCCCTGAGACTGCAGAAACAAGGAACTGCAGTTGCTGGATTACACAAAAGGACACAAAGTCCCGGAGTAACTCAGCGGGCAAGGCAGCATCTCCAGAGAGAAGGAACGGGTGACGTTTCGGGTCGACACTCGAGAATGGGTCATGGTCTGAAGAAGGGACTCGACCCGAAATGTCGCCCATTCCTTCTCTCAAAAGATATTGCTGAGTTACTCCGGCTTTTGGTGTCCAGCATCTCTAGAGAACGTGGGTGGATTGGTGATGTTTCGGGTCGGGACCCTTCTTCAGACCTGAAGTGTCACCTATCCATGTTCTCCACAGATGCTGTCTGACCCGCTGAGTTACTCCAGCATTCTGTGAAACGTCACCTATCCATGTTCTCCACAGATGCTGCCTGACCCGCTGAGTTACTCCAGCACTCTGTGAAACGTCACCTATCCATGTTCTCCACAGATGCTGCCTGACCCACTCAGTTATGGTGCAGCAGCATCTATGGAGCTAAGGAAATAGGCAACGTTTCGGGCCGAAACCCTTCTGGAAATAGGCAATGTTTCGGGCCGAATCCCGGAAGGGTTTCGGCCCGAAACGTTGCCTATTTCCTTAGCTCCACAGATGCTGCTGCACCCGCTGAGTTACTCCAGCACTCTGTGAAACGTCAACTATCCATGTTCTCCACAGATGCTGCCTGACCTGCTGAGTTACTCCAGCACTCTGTGAAACGTCACCTATCCATGTTCTCCACAGATGCTGCCTGACCTGCTGAGTTACTCCAGCAATGTGTGTGTGGCCTCCCCATGACTTTGCTAGTTATCCCTGGGGGTGAGGAGGAGGAAAATCAAAGGGCATTATCGACAGGGAATGAGTGGGGACTGAAGTGCACAAGAAATAACTGATGCTGGAATCTGGAGCAAAACACAGTGCAGGAGGACCTCAGCAGGGCAGGCAGCATCTGTGGAGGGATTGGTCAGGGTTCAAACTGGACGATGATTCAGGATAGATTCAATGGGCCAAAAGATGTAAGGAATTATGGCGGGCGAGGCAGCATCTATGGAGCGAAGGAATAGGCGACGTTTTTCGGGTCGAGACCCGGAAGCATCTATAGCAGGGGTGTGGAACCTTTGCATGTTGGATTGCCGCATTAGCTGTAATCTAATAAGGCCGCATCGATATACTTCAAAATGTACATTATTTTGCTAAAATAGCCCTCATGACTTACTAATGTTTTAATTGTGGACGTCAGTCGGGGAGGATTATTTTGTTGAATCTTCTTTAACTTTGAATACGTTCATTTTAAGATTAAAATAAAAATGATAAAAGATGAACAAAAACATATTAATAATAATAATAAAATGATTTGTTCTACAAAATTTTGATTCGTTGATAAAGGCCGCACTTAATGGCTTAGAAGGCCGCAGGTTCCCCACACCTGATCTACGGAGGGAAGGAATAGGTGACGTTTCGGGTCGAGACACGGAAGCATCTATGGAGCGAAGGAATAGGCGACGTTTTGGTTCGAGACCCTTCCGGGTCTCGACCCGAAACGTCACCTATTCCTTCGCTCCATAGATGCTGCCTCACCCGCTGAGTTTCTCCAGTAGTTTTGTCTACCTTCAATTTTTTCCAGCATCTGCAGGTTCTTTCTTAAACATAAGGAACTATGGCAGAGTCTGTAACAATTCCAACTACAAAGAAATAGAGCAACTCATAAGACATTAAACATTGTTAAACGTTACATTCTCACCAGGGACTAACTCTACTGAACGTTTTTCCTTCCATTATTTATTATGTAAAAGAATATGTGTGTTATGATTGTGTTTATAATTTGTTTGGTTGTTTTGTTGTTTGTCTTTTGCACAAAAGTCCGCGAGCATTGCCACTTTCATTTCACTGCACATCTCGTATGTGTATGTGACAAATAAACTTGACTTGACTTGACTTGAATATGGTTAAGGAAGAACTGCAGGTGCTGGAAAAATCGAAGATAGACAAAAATGCTGGAGAAACTCAGCGGGTGAGGCAGCATCTATGGAGCGAAGGAATAGGTGACGCTTCGGGTCGAGACTCTCGGCACGAAACGTCATCTATTCCTTCACTCCATAGATGCTGCCTCACGAAACGTCACCTATTCCTTCACTCCATAGATGCTGCCTCACCCGCTGAGTTTCTCCAGTAGTTTTGTCTACCTTCGATTTTTTCCAGCATATGCAGGTTCTTTCTTAAACATAAGGAACTATGGCAGAGTCTGTAACAATTCCAACTACAAAGAAACTGAGCAACTCATAAGACATTAAACATTGTTAAACGTTACATTATTTAAAAAAAGGCTTACCGTGTAGATATAGTATTGACCACGGAGATGGCACTAGAAAAAGATAAATTGGCAGTAGGCTATTATTGAAGGCAAACATTGAGCAACAACAGTAAACAAGGAGAAGTAAATTTTGTTTCAAGAAGTTCACTTACTGCTTCACACGGTTTCTCGGTGTAGAAAAATAAGGTGGTATTTTGGAGCCTAAACCAGTATTTTGCCCAAGCAAACTTCTGTAGTGAAGGAGAGAGAAATCACAACCTTTCAATAGACAATAGACAATAGGTGCAGGAGTAGAGGCCATTCGACCCTTCGAGCCAGCACCGCCATTCAATGTGATCATGGCTGATCATCCCCAATCAGTACCCCGTTCCTGCCTTCTCCCCATATCCCCAGACTCCGCTATTTTTAAGAGGCCTATCTAGCTCTCTCTTGAAAGCATGCATAGAACCGGCCTCCACCAGGCAGAGAATTCCACAGACTCACCACTCTGTGTGAGACAAAGTGTTTCCTCGTCTCTGTTCTAAATGACTTACTCCTTATTCTTAAACTGTGTGGCCCCTGGTTCTGGACTCCCCCAACATCGGGAACATGTTTCCTGCTTCTAGCGTGTCCAAGCCCTTAACAATCTTATATGTTTCAATGAGATCCCCTCTTATCCTTCTAAACTCCAGAGTGTACAAGCCCAGCTGCTCCATTCTCTCAGCATATGACAGTCCCGCCATTCCCGGGAATTAACCTTGTAAACCTACGCTGTACTCCCTCAATAGCAAGAATTTTGTCCTTTAGCGAATATTTAAACACATTTATGAACAGAACATAGAACAGGACAGCACAATGACAGGCCCTTCAGCCCATCATGTCCGTGCCAAACATGGCGTCAAGACCCATGCTGATCTGCCTGCATATCCCTCCGTTCCCTGTATATCCGTGTGCCCGTCCAAAAGTCTCCTAAACACCACTATCGTATCTGCTTCCACCACCCCCCCTGGCAGCGCGCTCCACGCACCCACTGTGTAAAAACACCTGCCCCGCACAAGTCCTTTAAACTTTGCCCCTCTCACCTCAATGCTACCCCCCCTCGTATTTGGTATCCAAAAAGGTAATTAGTATGTGAAAGAGGTTCTACCTGCAAATTAAACTGATTGCATGGGTCATATCTCACCATCTTATCTTTTCGCTTCTTCAAGTATCCTTCAAAGACCAGGTCCTTGCTGTTGTCTTCTGCAGCCATGGTGGGGGAAGAGACTGAGGATGATGTTGAGGAGAGAGGCAGGGATATGATACCCAGCGGAGACCCTGACCAGCAGGTCCAGGTTCGCTCAGCCACCGATCTGGTTCTCACAAAGGCTCCGCTGCTGTGCAGGTGGGTGTGTGTGGGTGTGTGTGTGTGTTAGCACCACCCACTTTAAAAACTAGACAACCCAGCTTAGCGAGCCACTTCCTCGTTCTCTCTCACTCTCTGTGCTGGAAGTTCAGTTTCAGTTAACCCTTTCAGGGGCAAAGCACAAGCCTCACCCCTTTTGCAAATTATGCCAGGTGTGTCTGGACTGTTGCAGCACTGAACGCAACGCTGCACCTTGCACAGTTGCAACCATTCGCTTCGATAGAATGCAAAAAAAACAAAAAACGGTTTAGGTACAGCGAAAAGCTTTTGTTAGCGTGCTAACCAGTCAGCAGAAAGATAATACCTGTACAAGATTACAATCGAGCTGTTTACAGTGTAACGTTTAGTGCAACTTAAAGCCAATACAGTACGATCAAAGATAGTCCAAGGTAGACAAAAATGCTGGAGAAACTCAGCGGGTGGGGCAGCATCTATGGAGCGAAGGAATAGGTGACGTTTCGGGTCGAGACCTGGAAGCATCTCTGGAGTGAAGGAATAGGCGATGTTTCGGGTCGAAACCCAGAAGCATCTATGGAGCGAAGGAATAGGCGACGTTTCGGGTCGAGACCCTTCCGGGTCTCGACCCGAAACGTCACCTATTCCTTCGCTCCATAGATGCTGCCTCACCCTTTGAGTTTCTACTGCATTTTTGTCTACCTTTGATTTTTCCAGCATCTGCAGTTCTTTCTTAAAGATAGTCCAAGACTCACCAATTAGGTTGATAGTCCAGCACTGCTCTCTGGTTGTGATAAGATGGTTCTGTTGCCTGATAACAGTCGGGAAGAAACTCTCCCTGAATCTGAAGGTGTGTGTTTTTACACTTCTATATACCTTTTGCCCGATGGGAGAGGGGAGAAGAGGGAGTGGCCGGGGTGAGACTGGTCCGTGATTATGCTGCCGAGGCAGCGTGTGGTATAAACGGAGTCAGTGGTGGGAGGTTGGTTTGTGTGAAGGTCTGGGCTGCGTCCACGATTCACTGCAAATTCTTGCGGTCTTGGATGGAGCTGTTCGCAAACCGTGATGTGGTGCACCCCCCGATAACAGGCTCCCTATGGCGTAAAGATAGTCGAACAGAGACCAAGAAAGGTCTCGACCCGAAACGCCACTTGCTCCTTTTCTCCGTAGATGCTGCCTCACCTGCTGAGTTTCTCCAGCACTTTTTGTCCACTTTCGATTTATCCGGCATCTGCAGTTCCTTCATGAATATTGAATAAAACAGCTGCCTCACATCTCCAGTATTCTGGGTTCCTCCTTGACCCGAGGACCCGTCTGTGTGGAGTTTGCAGCCTCTCTTGCTCGAGGTACCACTGGTGCTCCACTTTCCTCCGGCAGCCATAGATATGGCCAGTAACTTACCTCCATTGTGCCCAGGCAGTAGAGCAGAGGAACAGGCCCTTCAGCCCACAATGTCCATGCCAAACGTGATGCCAAGAGCAACTAGTTGTCCTTCATTATCACATGTACATCATATGGCTGCATGGTAACCACAAACTGTACCAATTGGCACATGTGCCAATAAATGTATATATCTCTCTCTCTCTGCAGATGTGGAGTGAAATTCTTTGTTCCATTCGGTCCATTAAAGTATTGCCATACCCAAGCACAATCCTCACTTAGTACAAAGAGCATAGAAATAGTCCACTGAGCCAGTCCAGTCCGATCCATGCACCAGGACTTCTGGAATGGTGCCCGACCCAGGCGAGCCCCAGGCTACTGCAGGGCCTCCAGCGGCACCCGAAACGTCACCCATTCCTTCCCTCCAGACCGGCTGCCTGTCCTGCTGAGTTACTCCAGCATTTTGAGTCTATCTCCAGTGTATAAACAGCATCCAACACATTCTGAGAGGCAGAGATGGTGCATCGGAAATGTTCCCAAAGTTCCCATGAAGAAATGTCATCTCCTCTCACCAACATGGCCTAGTTGGTTAGTTATGGAGGTGAGCCTCTGAGCAGACACCAAACGCCTCGATTCCCCACCTTGGGAGCATGCGGAGGCCACTACAGTCTATAAGACCCTTCAACCATCTCAACAATGGAGTGGGAGCAAGTCCTCCCTGATTCTGAAGGACGAGGAGGATGTCTATGGGACTGGTGTGCTACAGATGCTGAGAACTAATAGACAGGCACAAAATGCTGGAGTAACTCAGTGGGTCAGGCAGCATCTCTGGAGAGAAATGGGTGACTGTAACAGATAGGATACATCTACACTCAATCCCACTCCTGCTGGTTGAAAATGACAAAGTAGGCAGGGCGTTGAATCATCAACCAGTGATACTTGAAATATTACACAATGTTCTTAAAATAGAGCAACATTTTATATTCTTCCCACCAAATGGAAGTGGGTAGTTGACCTGGAGCCCGAGTTAGAATCATGAGACAATGAGTGTTAAGGAAATGACACAACAGATAAGCTGCCTCTAGCCTGTCCTGACGGGCTGTTAGGCTTTTAGTCCTCCATAAATACAAGGTCATCAGAAGATATGAACCTAGTTTCTCAGCCTAACACCGAGCCTGAAAGAAAAAGATGTAATCAATGTTAGTGTCCAGTTAAGTCCCAACCCAAATCGTCACCTATCCATGTTCTCCAGAGATGCTGCCTGACCGGCTGAGTTACTCCAGCACTTTGTGTTTAAGAAAGAACTGCAGATGCTGGAAAAATCGAAGGTAGACAAAAAAAGCTGGAGAAACTCGGCGGGTGAGGCAGCATCTATGGAGCGAAGGAATAGGTGACGTTTCAGGCCCACCTGCCTCACCAGCTGAGTGTCTCCAGCTTTTTTGTCTAGCAGCACATTGTGCGTGTGTTTTTTTTAATGCTACACCAACGTTCCTGGGCATTTCACAGGATGGAAATCATTACCCGAACCATTCACACATTTCTGGAATTTCAAAGGAAAGCAACTAAACAGTTTAGCCAAATGGAAGCCAATGAAGAGAAATGCATTTGAACTTGGCTGGGCTGCGGAGATCAGCTGAGATCGATATCACCGATTAATAAGAGATCATCAGATATTTGGAAAAGGGTCCATATCTATTAGTCATATGGCATGGAAACAGGCCCTTCGGCCCAACTTGCCCATACTGGCCAACATGTCCCAGCTACACTAGCCCCACCTGCCCGCGTTTGGTCCATAATCCCTCTAAACATGTCCTATCCATGTCCCTGTCTGTTTTTTTTTTTAATGTTGGGATAGTCCCAGCCTCAACTCCATACTCTTGCAGCTTGTTCCATACATACACCCACCACCCTTTGTGTGAAAAAATTACCCCTCAGATTCCTATTAAATCTTTTCCCCTTCACCTTAAAACCTATGACATTTGGTCCTCGATTCCCCTACTCCTGGCATCTACCCGATCTATTCCTCTCATGATTTTGTACAAAGATCACTCCTCATCCTCCTGCACTCCATGGAATAGAGACCCAGCCTACTCAGCCTCTCCCTGTAGCTCACACCCTCTAGTCCAGGCAACATCCTCGTAAATCTTTTCTGAACCATTTCCAGCTTGACAACATCTTTCCTATAACATGATGCCCAGATCCGAACCAAATATTCTAAGTGCGGCCTCTGCACATACACAACTGCAAAGGAAACTTGGAAAATAATTTTAAGGATGAGATTTTCTCGTGGAAACGAGAGAACCCAGAGAAAAATCATTGCCCACAGTTTACTGGGTCAAATGGCACTTTCTCCATTGTAGCTTTTACACCCAAGGTACTGGAAGAGAGAAGGTGGGAGACGGTGAGAAAGGGAGGGAAGCATGGAATGCAAACGTCCCCGGGTGTTGTACCCCTTGTGAACAGGTTCACCCACTTAGAAGCTGTCGGGACAGAAGACGTTATCACACTGAGCGGCGGACTGGCTTGCGAAGCAAATAGTGCTGTTGAGCCAAAACCAATTAGGCCAATGTCAGGCAACGCCATTGTAGTTGGAGACTCCATTGTGAGAGGTACGGACAGGGGTTTCTGCGGCAACAGACGGGATTCGAGGATGGTGTGCTGCCTCCTGGGTGCCAGGATCAAGGATATCACGGACAGAGTGCAGAAAATCCTCAAGGGCGAAGGTGAACATCCGGAAGTTGTAGTGCATGTCGGCACAAATGATGTCGGAAAGAAGGGGATGAATATTCTGAAGCGTGACTTTAGAGAGCTCGGAAAAATGTTGAAAAGCAGGACCTCCAGGGTTGTTATCTCCGGTTTGCTTCCAGTTCCTCGTGCCAAGAGCAGGAACAGGGAGATACGGGACCTGAATGTGTGGCTGAAGAAATGGTGCAGGGGGCAGGGATTTCGATTCTTAGATCACTGGGATCTGTTTTGGAGTAAGGGGGAACTGTACAAAAGGGACAGATTGCATCTTAACAAGTGGGGGACCAGCATTGTGGCAGGCAGGTTTGCCACTGCTACACGGGTGGTTTTAAACTGAATAAGGGGGGTGGGATGTCAAATGGGATAGTCAAGGACGGAGTTAAAGGGAAAGAGAGTAAAGGGATGGTTAATGACACCAGAATTAACGGGAAAGGAAGCTCACAAAGTGATAGGAGAGTATGACCAAGTGTAATAGGGATCAATGTGAAAGGTGAGATGCGTAAGGAATTAAAAGTATTGTATATGAATGCGCGAAGTATAAGAAGTAAAGTAGATGAGCTTGAGGCTCAGTTAGAGGTTGGTAGATATGACATTGTGGGGATTACTGAGACGTGGCTGCAGGAGGATCGGGCCTGGGAACTTAATATTCAAGGTTATACATCCTATATATTCCAAAGGGCGGGCAGGTGGGCAGAGGAGGGGAGGTAGCTCTGCTGGTGAGGGATGGAATTCAGTTCCTTGCGAGGGAAGACATAGGGACTGACGAGGTAGAGTCACTGTGGATTGAGTTGAGGAACTGTAAAGGCAAGAAGACACTAATTGGTGTTATCTACAGACCCCCAAATAGTAGCCCGGATGTAGGGTGTAAGTTGCAGCAGGAGTTAAAACTGGTATGTAACAAAGGTAATGCCACTGTGGTGATGGGGGATTTCAATATGAGGTAGACTGGGACAATCAGGTTGGTTCAGGACCCCAAGAAAGAGAGTTTGTAGAATGCCTCCGAGATGGATTCTTAGAGCAGCTTGTAATGGAGCCGACCAGAGAAAAGGCAATTCTGGATTTAGTGTTGTCCAATGAACCAGATATGATAAGAGAACTTGAGGTAAAGGAACCGCTTGGAGGTAGTGATCATAATATGATTAGTTTTAATCTGCAATTTGAGAAGGAGAACATTAAATCGGAAGTGTCAGTGATGCAGTTGAACAAAGGAGACTATGAAGGCATGAGAGGGGAGCTGGCCAAGGTAGACTGGAAAGGGATCCTAGCAGGAATGACGGTGGAACAGCAATGGCAGGAATTTCTGGGCATAATCCGGAAGACGCAGGATCATTTCAATCCAAAAAGGAAGAAAGATTCTAAGGGGAGTAGGAGGCAACCGTGGCTGACAAGAGAAGTTAGGGATAGAATAAAACTAAAAGAAAAGATGTATAACACAGCAAAGAGTAGTATAAAAGGACTGGACAAGCTAGATGCAGGAAAAATGTTCCCAATGTTGGGCGAGTCCAGAACCAGGAGCCACCGTCTTAGAATAAAGGGGAGGTCATTTAAGACTGAGGTGAGAAAAAACTTTTTCACGCAGAGAGTTGTGAATTTATGGAATTCCCTGCCACAGAGGGCAGTGGAGGCCAAGTCACTGGATGGATTTAAGAGAGAGTTAGATAGAGCTCTACGGGCTAGTGGAGTCAAGGGATATGGGGAGAAGGCAGGCACGGGTTATTGATAGGGGACGATCAGCCATGATCACAATGAATGGTGGTGCTGGCTCGAAGGGCCGAATGGCCTCCTCCTGCACCTATTTTCTATGTTTCTATGTATCCATAAAACCAAATCAAGAAGGTCCATGTTCAGAGATCTGATCTCCACCCAACCCTCCCTTATCTGTATCACTTGCCAGGTTTTGTCCCACCCAATCCCACTTTTCCAGCTTTCTCCCCCTATTAAAATCAATCAGTCTGAAGAAGGGCCCTGGTCTGAGATGCCACGTTACCAGTCCTTCCACAGATGCTGCCTGACCCGCTGAGTTCCTCCAGCACTTTGTGTTTTGTCTCAGTAAAGTGCATCGACTTTGTTGACCTGGGAATAAGTTGGCTAGCCATGAGGTTAATATGTAAGCAAGACTGAGGTGTAGATGAGAGGACGGTGTCATGGGAGACTCCACTGTGAAAATGATGGGATTGTTCACAATACACGTGTGTTACTAAATCTAACTGGACGTCTTTACCTCAAAGCTTTGATATTAAAAAAAAGTCGGTAACCAGAAGATATGAATGAAAGAGCATGGTAAAACATGCAGAGAAGGCACAAAATACATTTTGCAAGTGTTCTAGATCAGGTGGCGCAGCGGGTAGAGCTGCTGCCACACAACGCCAGAGACTTGGGTTCAATTCTGACCTCAGGTGCTGTCTGTGCGGAGTTTACATGATCTCCCTGCGACAGCGTGATCCTGGCGTTTCGGTTTCCTCCCACGTCCCAAGGACGTGCGGGTTTGTACGGTAATCGTCCCTCTGTAAATTGCCCCTAGTGTGTAGGGAGTGGATGTGAAATTGGGATAACATGTAGCTGGTGTGAACACATGGTCAGCATGGCATCGATGGGCCGATTTCCACGCTGTGTCTCTAAACCAAACAATATCAACTACTGGCTTCCTCGCTCGGCGCGGTGTCTCTTTGGCGTATCTTGAGAATCTGTAAAACAGGACAGAAATGCAAGTGTGTGTTTACTCGAGGGCTGGCTATGGCAAGAGACCTTCCTCCTGCTTCATTGAGAATGGTAGAGCAGCCTAAAGCCCTAGGTTGCGTTTTTAACGGTGCATTTGGGCACTTCCTCACTGCCAGAGATTTGCACAAAGATTAGTTTGTGAACAATGCGTTCCCATTGAACATGGTATAGGGTTACATTCATTTGCAAAGAACCTTTAGAATACAGGATCGTAACCAACCTCTGATCCTTTGACTCACTCTCTGGAGGATTTGATCAGCTTCTTCCATGAAAATGTAATTGAATACTCTGGACTGCCCATGTCAACAAGCCATGCATTGTGCTTAATCCATGAGCAGTACCACGGGTACTCGCACATTAAAGGGCCTGACCCACTTGGGCGACATTTTCGGTGACAAGAGGCCTGAAAAGAGGTTGTCGCGGCGTGGTCGGGGCGTGACGCACGGTGACGAGCGTCGCCCCTGGATTTTGGAATATTGAAAATCTTCAGGCGAGATTTGGGCGTCTCATCATGTCGTGCGTCCTGCCAGTGACGCGAGTATATTAAGCGCCAACTTATCCATAAAAAAGTTATTGATTTATTGTAGATAAGTTCATTTCCACTGTGATTACTATACTTCGGTGCAACCTTCTTGTGTTGTGAAGGCGGGTGACGTGGACTAGCTCGACGTGACGGTGACACGGAATGTCGTACAACTTGACGGTTTTTAGGGCGCCAGTCACTGATGTCCGCAGTCGCCGAATAAAATCACAAAGTGGAACAGGCCCTTAACTCACACGTGATCTTGGAGACAGTTGAAACTACCTCCAAGCTGGAACATGCACTAAAAATGGAAGAAGAACACAGCAGAACATGAGGAGCTGGAGATACCCAGCATATTAGGCAGGACCAGTGGAGGACAATGAACGCTAAAGATCAGTGGTCTTTTGTTACATCAACCTGAAACGTCAGGATGTGTAGAAAGGAACTGGAGTAGCTCGTTTCAGCCATGATCACATTGAATGGCGGTGCAGGCTCGAAGGGCCGAATGGCCTACTCCTGCACCTATTTTCTATGTTTTCTATGTTTGCAGGCAGCATCTCTGGAGAAAATGAATAGATGATGTTTTGTGTCGAGACAATAGACAATAGACAATAGGTGCAGGAGGAGGCCATTCGGCCCTTCGAGCCAGCACCGCCATTCAATGTGATCATGGCTGATCATCCCCAATCAGTACCCCGTTCCTGCCTTCTCCCCATATCCCCTGACTCCGCTATTTTCCCATATCCCATACTCCTGCACCTATTGTCTATTGGCCACATGGGAAACACCGAATGCAGGCGAAGGGATTAGAGGAGGTCCCACACACTGAGGTCTTTGAATGGATGCGAGGGGGAAGGCGTAGAGGCAGGTGTGACTTCTCCTGCGGTTGCAGGGGAGAGTATCTGGGTGGTTTGGGTGGGAAGGGGCGAGTGAACCATGGAGTTGCGGAGGGAGTGGTCTCTGCAGTCTGAAGAAGGGTCTCGACCCAAAACGTCACCCATTCCTTCTCTCCAGAGATGCTGCCTGTCCCCCTGAGTTACTCCGGCGTTTTGTGTCTACTTACAGCAAGAAAGGAAAAGATCCATGCGTTTTTAAAACCATTCTGAAACACAAAGCTGTATATACGTATAAAGGGTCAGTCCTAACCTATTCCTGTCACGGATGGATCAATACTACACGATGCTGTGATACAAGAATGCTCTTTGTACCAGAGGCCACACAGTGCCCTTGCAAAGACATAAGCTGTGGGCTGCAGTCAAATTTAATGCTCTCACAGTGCATTTACAGTGGTTACTGAACATGTTCGATAAAGCACTGAGCCAGACATCTGACAGTAGACAATAGGTGCAGGAGTAGGCCATTCGGCCCCTTCGAGCCAGCACCGCCATTCAATGTGATCATGGCTGATCATCCCCAATCAGTACCCCGTTCCTGCCTTCTCCCCATATCCCCTGACTCCGCTATTTTTAAGAGCCCTATCTAGCTCTCTCTTGAAAGCATCCAGAGAACCGGCCTCCACCGCCCTCTGAGGCAGCGAATTCCACAGACTCTGACAGTACGACAGCCTAGCAAGTGGGTTGAAATGGCAGCATTATTTACTGATTTAGTCGGTCTGAGTTAGTCATTAACTTGGGCGACATACGAGAGCTTCTTTTTAATCGATTTGCTGAAAAATAATGCAATAATCTAGCAAAAATGTCAGAACTGTTCAATGCTGCCTCATCATGTCTATTCCACTGGGTGACAAGTCAGTAAGTGTTAGGCACAGAGTATATTAGTGATACAATTGTTACATTCAGATTTGCATTAAACCATAAGTGTGCAACATTTGAAAAGTATTCATGTTTTGGGGAGCGGCTGAGAAAGCTACCACTATTTCCAGGTATTTTTTTGTTCCTGCTTTTTATACCCCTGTCCCACCTTAGGAAACCAGGACGGAAAGCTCTGGAGACTTTGCACCCCACCCAAGGTTTCCGTGCGGTTCCCAGAGGTTTTTGTCAGTCTCCCTACCTGCTTCCACTACCTGCAACCTCCGGCAACCACCTGCAACCTCCGGGAACCGCACGGAAACCTCGGGTGGGACGCAAAGTCTCCAGAGGTTTCCGTTCAGGTTTCCTAAGTGGGACAGGGGTAGCGCTTGCAGTTACTCCACCACCTGAATTCAGCCATTCAGCAGCACTGGTTACAATCGCGATGTTGCAGTAACTGAGTGATTCAAATACCTGGTCCTTCCATTCAGCGGCAAAGGGAAGTCTAAAATAATAAAACATTGATGGCATTAACAGCGGGTGCACTTAGCGGGCAGAGCTTCTGCCTCTTAGAGCCAGAGACTCGAGATCGATCCTGACCTCGGGTGTCATCAGTGTGCCGTTTCTGTGTTTCACGCTCTCCCTGGGACCGCGTGGGTTTTCTCCGGGTGTCCCGGTACCTCCCTCATCCCAAACACGTGTGGGGCTGTAGGTTAATTGGCCTCTGTAAAATTGCCCCTACTGTGTGGGATGTGGATGAGAAAGTTGGATAACATAGAACTAGAAGGCCTACCGGGAGGAAGTGGCTGGTCTAGCACTCTGGTGCCAGGATAACAGCCTCCTCTTGAACATCAAAAAAACGAAGGAGCTGATCATGGACTTTAGGAGGGCACATCATCCGAGGACGTACACTCCATTGAGGATAAATGGGGATCCTGTGGATAGGCTGAACTGTTTTAAATATCTGGGAGTCCACATCTCCGAGGATATGACATGGGCATCACACGCCTCAGCACTCGTGAGTAAGGCAAGGCAGCGCCTTTACCACCTCAGGCAATTGAGGAAATTCAGAGTGTCTCCGAGGATCCTTCAGTGCTTCTACGCAGCGGCGGTGGAAAGCATCTTGTCCGGGAACATTACCATCTGGTTTGGGAATTGCTCTGCCAAGGACAAGAAGGCTCTGCAGAGAGTAGTGCGTTCGGCCGACCGCACTATGGGAACTTCACTTGCCCCCCTGCAGGAACTATACATCAGGAGGTGCAACTCCAGAGCAAATAAAATCATGGGAGACCCCTTCCACCCCTGCAACGGACTGTTCCAGCTGCTACGTTCAGGCAAACGCCTCCGTTGCCATGCGGTGAGAACGGAGAGGTTGAGAAGGAGTTTCTTCCCAGAGGCAATTTGGACTGTAAACGCCTATCTCACCAGGGACTAACTCTACTGAACGTTTTTCCTTCCATTATTTATTATGTAAAAGAATATGTGTGTTATGATTGTGTTTATAATTTGTTTGGTTGTTTTGTTGTTTGTCTTTTGCACAAAAGTCCGCGAGCATTGCCACTTTCATTTCACTGCACATCTCGTATGTGTATGTGACAAATAAACTTGACTTGACTTGAATATGGTTAAGGAAGAACTGCAGGTGCTGGAAAAATCGAAGATAGACAAAAATGCTGGAGAAACTCAGCGGGTGAGGCAGCATCTATGGAGCGAAGGAATAGGTGACGCTTCGGGTCGAGACCCGTTAGGGTCTCGGCACGAAACGTCATCTATTCCTTCGCTCCATAGATGCTGCCTCACGAAACGTCACCTATTCCTTCGCTCCATAGATGCTGCCTCACCCGCTGAATTTCTCCAGCATTTTTATCTACAGTGTGAATATGGTGATCTATGGTAGGCGTGGACTCAGTGGACCAGAGGGCCTGTTTCCACGCTGTGTCTCAAATCTAAATCTTTCGTTTCCCTCACCCTTTCATCTTTGGAAGGGCACGGTGCTATCTGGCAGGTGAGAGCTTGGATCTGCCTCTGCCAGCCTGTGGCTGAGAAAACTCACCCTCCAACGTAATTAGATCCTATTTCCTATTCCGTGTAAATCTGAGGTTATCCGAAAACCCGAGTTTGCACCAATCCCAGGGTTACGGAACCACAGCGGTTTCCAGCTAGGAAAAAACTTGCAATGAAGACAAACACACCTGCTCTCTTTTTGTTATTCATGTACAACAGCACCCAGATGCCTTTGCACTTCAAGGATGAGCAACTTTAGATAATAATCCACCTATCGATCCCTCTCAAAGTCCTTAGCCTCACACCTTCTCCACAAGAAACTCCAGTTGCCAGGTTTTACTCACTCGCTTAGTGTCTACATCCTGTGGCAGAGTCCGAATACACTCCTCACAACAACATGCCATAGGGGAGGTGTTCACAGACAGTGTACTGTGCTACATAAAAAACTGCATGGACACGGTCACAGTGGACAAACAGATCCGGGTCTACCCCAACCAGAAGCCCTGGATGACTCGGGAGGTCCAGCGGCTGTTGAAAGAGAGGAACACCGCTTTTAGGTCTGGCGATAGGGCTTTATACAGCACGGCCCGAGCTAACCTGAAGAGAGGCATCAGAGAGGCCAAATCAAATTACAGGAGGAAGATAGAGGACCACCTGGACAGTAATAACAGCAGGCAGGTGTGGCAGGGGATCCAGTATCTCACCAACTATAAGACCAACCTTGGAGCTGTTGAAGGTGACGCCTCGCTGGCAGAGGAGCTGAACCACTTCTTTGCTCGCTTTGAAGTGGAGCCACCCGAGACAGCCACATCACAGCACATGGTCTACAGCAGCCTACCCCTCAAGATAGAGGAGCATGAGGTGAGGCGCACTCTGCGGGCCATCAATCCAAGGAAGGCTACTGGTCCGGACGGCGTCTCTGGACGCGTGTTGAAGGACTGCGCAGACCAGCTGGCTGGAGTCTGGACGAGGATTTTTAACCAGTCTCTGGCCCAGTCCACTGTTCCACCCTGTCTGAAATCCTCCACCATAGTCCCCTTGCCCAAAAAAAACAACATCTCCAGCCTCAACGACTACCGGCCAGTCGCACTCACACCAGTGGTGATGAAGTGTTTTGAAAAACTGGTCCGGGGTCACATCACATCACTTCTGCCCCGAAGCTTTGACCCCCACCAGTTTGCGTACAGAGTGAATAGATCCACAGAGGACGCTGTAGCCACAGCTCTCCATGCTGCACTGTCTCACCTGGAGCAGCGGGGGAGCTACGTGCGGATGCTCTTTGTGGACTACAGCTCTGCTTTTAATACTATCCTTCCCCACAAACTGGTGGACAAACTGGGGGACTTGGGACTTCCACACTCCACCTGTACGTGGATAAATAGCTTCCTGTCGGGTCGAAGCCAGAGAGTCAGAGTGGGCCATCACACATCCACGGCCCTCAGCCTCAGTACCGGCTCTCCACAGGGCTGTGTACTGAGCCCCCTGCTCTACACCATCTACACGCATGACTGCACCCCAGTCCACCACAGCAACACCATTGTCAAATTTGCGGATGACACTACAGTGGTGGGACTCATCTCCGCGGGGGACGAGTACGCCTACCGGGATGAGGTGGAGCAGCTGACAGGGTGGTGCGAAGAAAATAACCTGCTCCTCAACACCTCAAAGACGAAGGAGGTAATAATAGACTTCAGGAAAAACAAAACGGACATGGTACCACTGACCATCAGAGGGGACTGTGTAGAGAGGGTGGCGGATTTCCGCTTCCTGGGAATCCACATTGAGGAGGACCTGACGTGGAGCGTGAACACCACTGCGCTGCTGAAAAAGGTCCAGCAGAGACTGCACTTCCTGCGGGTGCTCAGGAAGAACAACATCACTCAGAGGCTGCTGCTGTCCGTTTATCGGTGCTCCATTGAGAGCATACTAACATACTGTGTATGCGTGTGGTACACCAGCTGCACAGTGGCTCAGAGGAAAGCGCTCCAGCGGGCCATTGACAACGCCCAGAGGATTGTCGGCTGCCCTCTCCTTACCTTGGAGGACCTACACAGTTCCCGCTGCACCAAAAAAACCCAGAATATAATAAAGGACATCTCCCACCCCGGACACTCCCTGTTTGAACTGTTGCCGTCAGGCAGACGGTACAGATCCACAAGGACAAGGACAAATAGACTACAAAACAGTTTTTACCCCACTGCTATAAAAGCACTAAATGTGGCCGCCAAGGAACGCAGGGGCGATACAGACTAAGGGACTGTGGTAACGGTGAAATCGACAGAAGGATGGAGGGTTGGGTGTGTATGCGTGCTTTGTCTGTGTTTTTTATTTATTGCTTATCTTTATTATTTTACCGTGGATGTTTCGTTAGCTTTAGAAATGTTTGAATGCTGCACTGACTGGCTGACATTTTAAATTTCGTTGTACATGGCCCATGTTACAATGACAATAAAGAAACTATTCTATTCTATTCTATTCTACATGCCCTCCTACTGATTTTTGTTCTCTAATCGTCTGCATTCCCCCAATCTTTGCCATCTCATTTAACGGCTCCACCATGGATGTCCATGGCTCCAGCTGTCGAGGCTTCCAAAACCCTGGAATTCTCTTCCGAGAGCTCTCCTTCCTCAAAGCAGGTCTTTAAAGAGGAGACACAAGATGCTGGAAACTTGAGCAAAATGCTGGAGGAAGTCAGCGGGCCAGGCAGCATCTGCGGAGGGAATGGACAGATGACGTTTTGGATCTTTCTTCAGATTGAAAGCCGGTCCCAACCTGAAACTTCGTCTATCTATTCCCTCCTCAGATGTTGCCTGACTGACGAGTTCTTCCAGTACTTTGTCTGAAGCAGCTCCTTAAAGCCTTCTTTATTGTGTTCTGCCATGTAGCTTAGTGCCAAATGTATTTGATAATGCTCTTGTAAAGTTCCTTGGGATGTTTTACTATGTTAAAGACAAATAAAAGCAGTCGTTGTTGCTATGGTGATAAACAGGGAAATATTAAACACTGAGCATAAGGAACTAAACAAATATAATTTGATTTTCCAATTGTTAGTTAGTTAACTTTAATTGAATTGAAAAAATGTGTTGAAATGTGCATGACATACATAGGATATTAATGAATGGGCAATTTTAAATAATATGGAAGCAAGTGCTTTAAGAATAAAAATGTACTTCAGAAAGCAACTATATTTTAATACAAGGGTTCCATTCTTTTTCTGAAGATGGTTAATTGTTCCAGTTTTGGCATATGTGGATGTGGAGAGGATGTTTCCACTAGTGGGAGAGTCTAGGACTAGACGCAATTAAATTAAAGGAAGTTCTTTTAGGAAGGAGATGAGGAGGAATTTCTTTAGTCAGACGGTGGTGAATCTGTGGAATTCTTGGCCACAGAGGCTGTGGTAGACAAGTCAGTGGAAATTGTTGAAGCAGAGATAGATAGATTCTTGATTAGTACGAGTGTCAGAGGTTATGGGGAGAAGGCAGGAGAATGGGGTTAGGAGGGAGAGATAGATCAGCCATAATTGAATGGCGGAGTAGACTTGATGAGCCGAATGGGCAAATTCTACTCTTATCCCTCATGACCTTATGATATATGTAATGGTAATTAAAAATGTTTCACTTTAATAGAAAGACTATTTTAATGAGCATTATGCATAAAAATGTTGTAGATTTAGATTTCCCATAATAAATGTATGCGCACTATGCATGGGTAATCCTGCAAAACTTGAGGTAAAGACATTGCAGATATACTTCAACATAATCACCCATGACAGCTGTGAATTCGTGTTCAAAGTTATTCAAGTGAAAATCCTTAAAAGAATAAAACTCAAGAATAAAAACACAAACATTACAGAGAAAGCACACTCCTGACTTCATTTTACTTCGGAGTCACGTGAGTGACTACGTGAAGAGCACGCGGCATTTTGCGTTCAGCAGTGCAACAGGGAGTCAGGCGCTCCCGCTACAGGGTGAAAGAACGGACCGTTAGGTAAGTACCCCGAGGCCGTGTTTTCTTTCACAGGGAGCCTTCTGCTTTATTTCAGGCAGAGAAGAAAGGCTCTTGGACAAACCTGTCTCCCGCTCGACTCCAACGGAGGAGCGTTCCATCTGGGGGGGCAGCAACAAGGCGGTAGGACAGTTTACCGGGCGCTCCGCTATCCCCGACACCGTGCCGAGCCCAGCCCGCTAGCGCCTGAGCAGCGGGCTGGAAGTAAAGCTACCGAAGAAGCATCCGGCTGGTGGCTTCCGACTTGTCGGACGGGGACGTCTCTCCACCCGCCCGGGGGAGAGACAGCCGCCTGAGCCGCATGGAGCGGGTCCTGGAGCAGCAGCTCCAGCGAGACGCGCTTCGTGAGGGGCGCTCTCGCAGGGGGGAGTTCAGGCACTCACTCCACAGTGTCTTGTGCACTGTCCATTGCTTCCTCCTTACCCGAGGGTAGCTTTGGTGACCAGGGCTGGGCTGGTCAGGAAGAGGGGACGCTGGCTGAAGATGTCGGGAGTATGCAAGGGGTGCAGGAACAGGAAGAGTTGTTGGGTGTGGTGGACCGCTACGTGGCAGCGCCACGTGCAGGAGGCCGTTAAAGGCCAAACTAGCGGCCAGCATTAATCACCTCTCCAACAGGCCCCTACAGGAGCAGGTGGTCAATGAGGCCTTAGAAACGTATACAGCTCCAGAGAACTGCGAGACCCTTAAAGTGCCGGCTGTAAACAGCCAAAACTGGGGCAAATATTCGGAACCAGGAGCTAAAACTGCAGTGGATCCTCAGGCTCCTGACGTCAGCCACCACATCGTTTGCTCGTTTCCGTGGACGAATACGGAGATGACCACAACCTTCGTAAACAAATCATAAGACCTGCCATAAAATCCTAAATTTGCGGGGTTGTGCAAAACCCCAGCCACTGAGCCAGACCCACTGCTCTTTGGCAAAAACCTCACAAAGCATATGAAGGATAGTGAAGAGACCTTAAAAAACGTTCGGTCTCATGAGGGCAGGCCCGGGACGAGCAAACCAAAAACAATAATTCCCAGGCAGCAGCACCCCATCGCGTCCATCAGTCAACGTCTACAATATGGGACTGGTGAAAACTCAGGGTCCGCATTCTATCACCGGAAGTCTTCTTTAGACCAGGGCCCAGAGCGGACCCCATGGAAAATGCACCACCCCCCAACATCACCGCCACGTCAGACAACGTGCAAGACTCGTTGGACCGGCAGGAAACAGAACAATACCCATAACCATGGAGGTAGGTGGGTCTGGTTCCTACCAGCGTCTAGAAAATAGGGGATTAATACTAACAGGGGGGAGATTACACCTGTTTAAAGAAGCACGGGAGTCTATCACGAGTGATCAGTATATACTCAGTGGCATTAGTGGATACAAAATACAATTCATACTAGAAAAATTGCCACCAGTTCAACATTCACCCCAGAGGGTATTTTCCTCTCAGTTAAAGAAAAACGAGAGGGACAAGCTGAACTGGTGAGATTAATTACAAAGGGTATCATTGGGAAAAACAAAACATGAACCCTTGGAATTTGTATCAAATATATTCACTAAACCCAAAAAAAGATGGTGGTTGTCGCATCATCATTGACTTAACTTCACTAAATATGTTTCTTAAGTATATACATTTCAAAATGGAAACGGTTGTTACTGCCAAACAACTAATTTCCAAAAGATACTTCATGGCAAGCATTGATCTTAAAGATGTTTACTATTCAGTACCATTCACAAGGATCATCGCAGATACCTGAAATTTACCTGGATGGGGCAGCTATGGCAGTTTAAAGCGTTACCCAATGGCTTAACATCAGCCCAAGATTATTCACCAAGATACTAAAACCAGCTCTGGCAATATTTAGAAGACAAAAACATATTGTCATGGCATATCTTGATGATATCTTAATAGTAGGCAAGACCATGGAATTGACTATGTCAGCTGTATCAGCTACCAAACAGTTGTTCGAAACCCTGGGATTGTCTTACATCCAGATAAATCTAAGTTGAAGCCATCCACAATCATGGACTACTTGAGCTTCACAATTAATTCAGTCTACGTGACTGTAAAATTGCCAAGAGACAAAACAGTTGAATTGGCACAATCATGCAACAATTTAATGGTCAACGAACTATTCGACAAGTAACATAGTAATTGGGAAAATGGTAGCAGCATTTCCGGATACACAATTCGGACCTTTGCACTATCAAAACTTACAAAGAGCAAAGGTACAGGCACCAAAACGACATGCAGGTCATTATGATCGTGTCCTGAAGTTACCCACTGAAGCAATATCAGAACTACAGTGGTGGGCAAAAAACATTTGGCATAGTTTCAGCCCTATTATCATCACTAACCCTACGTTAGTTATCCAAACAGATGCCAGTGCACAAGGCTGGGGAGCAACTAACTCCATATCCAGCACAGGTGGTAGATGGACTAACCCAGAGTCATCATTACCACTTACACTGGGCATTAATTATCTAGAGATGTTGGGTGCCTTTTATGGTTTAAAAGCATATGCATCCAATATGCATCACTTGCATGTACGGTTACAAATAGATAACGCTACAGTGGTGGCCTACATTAACCATAAGTGCGGCATAAAATCGTTATCGTGCGACAAGTTGGTCAACACAATTTGGCAATGGTGTGTCGAAAGACATATTTGGCTATCAGCAACTTACCTGCCAGGTAAGCTAAATACAGTGGCAGACACCAGGTCACGTAAATTTAATGACAACATCGAATGGATGTTAAACCCCAAAAAATTTGCAAAAGTTATCAAGCAATATGGCACGCCAGATATCGATTTATTTGCATCAAGGCTAATAGACACAACCAAAAATATTCAAGGGAGATGAAAAGCCTTGTGGGTCAGTCATAAAAAACCTTATGGTCGGGTGACGAGCCAAACCATTTCGAGATGGCTCAAGCAGGTGCTAAAAGCTGCTGGGATAAACACAACATGTACAAATCTCACTCCACCAGGGCAGCATCCACGTCGACGGCCAAAAGAATGGACGTGCCTATAGACCACATCCTGGCTGCAGCAGGATGGTCAGGGGAAAGACCGTTCAGAAATTTTATAATAAGCCGTTGGCAAAACCTGCTTCATTTGCAGAAATTTTTTTACAAACTGCAAATATTTAATTTAAGCCCAGGGGAGCAATTTAATTTTGTTGTTGTTATTGTTAAAAAATACCATTGTGTTTTTCTACAAACAGATTCATTAATTGATTACGATAACACACTTCCTCCCTCAAGGACTTCGGCAGTGAGTGAAGTAATAACTGTTACATGGTTTGAAATCACAGAACTTTAAAATCTTCACGTAGTCACTCACGTGACTCCGAAGTAAAATAGTAAGATTAAACGAGAACTTACCAGTTTGAAGTATAATGGTATATGGACACACTGATCTGATCTGTATTTATGCCTACTATATTCTGTTGTGCTGCAGCAAGCAAGAATATCATTGTCCCATCTGGGACACATGACAATAAACTCTCTTGACTTGACTGGGGTACAGCGGATACGTTTAATTGGAATACAACAGGAATTGTTCCATGTGACAACCATAGACCGGTGCAGTAGAATTTACTCTTTACACAGTTACCTGTCTTCAGGCTGTGAGCTGGGAGCAGCACCAGAAGAACACATGAAGATAGAATCTTCAACGAAGCTGACAGAGTGTACTTGGTGAATGAGACTGCCTTCATCATTGGCCAACAGCAAAGCCCCCACCTCATCTACTCACTCTTTAAACCTTGTGTATATGCGCGCACGCACACACACACACGCACACGCACATTCAGTTCATAAGATGGCAGTAAATAGCACACGACTCAACTGTCTGCATTATACGAGTATAAATCCCCAAGCGATTGGTTTTTGATTAGATTTAAGGAGCAGTCCTGCACTAATTTTAAAAGAGCTAGATAGGGCTCTTAAAGATAGCGGAGGCAGGGGATATGGGGAGAAGGCAGGAACAGGGTACTGATTGGGGATGATCAGCCATGATCACATTGAATGGCGGTGCTGGTTCGAAGCGCCGAATGGCCTACTCCTGCACCTATATAAATCAGGCTGGCCTTTATAAATCAGAGCATTGAGTATAGAAGTTGGGATGTAATGTTAATTTGTACAAGGCATTGGTGAGGCCAATTCTGGAGTATGGTGTACAATTTTGGTCGCTTAATTATAGGAAGGATGTCAACAAAATAGAGAGAGTACAGAGGAGATTTACTAGAATGTTGCCTGGGTTTCAGCAACTAAGTTACAGAGAAAGGTTGAACAAGTTAGGTCTTTATTCTTTGGAGCGAAGAAGGTTAAGGGAGGACTTGATAGAGGTCTTTAAAATGATGAGAGGGATAGACAGAGTTGACGTGGATAAGCTTTTCCCACTGAGAGTAGGGAAGATTCAAACAAGACATGATTTGAGAATTAAGGGACAGAAATTTAGGGTAACATGAGGGGGAACTTCTTTACTCAGAGAGTGGTAGCTGTGCGGAATGAGCTTCCAGTGGAGGTGGTAGAGGCAGGTTTGATTTTATAATTTAAAAATAAATTGGATAGTTATATGGACGGGAAAGGAATGGAGGGTTATGGTCTGAGTGCAGGTAGATGGGACTAGGGGAGAATACGTGTTCGGCACGGACTAGAAGGGCCAAGATGGCCTGTTTCCGTGCTGTAAGTGTTATATGGTTATTTGGTTATATGGTTATGGTTGGGCCCCTTCTTCAGACTGATAGTGGTTGGGAAGGGAGAAAGCTGGAAAAGATTTGCTAGGTTTTGTCCCACCTCCGGCTCTCTTTGTCAACTTTCTTCCCCTTACTATCTATCAGTCTGAAGAAGGGACTTGACCCAAAATGCCATTGGTACATTCACTCAAGGAGATATTTTTCCCTATGTAGCATAGGGGGGGATTAAGAGATCTAACATAGCTGGTTCTTTGCCAAAGAAACTTAGGTGAAAGATAAAATGCAACACATTTTGAGCAGCTTGAGAGTGGTGGAACTAATTTAGTTACTTAATTGATGTTAAAAGTGCAGCAATGTTTCATTTTAATGAAGATTTCTTAAACAAAATGGAGCAACTTTAATTTAGAAACTCTCAGAAATCAATTATAAATTAAAAATGAACAAATTTATATTCACTACTCTTTAGCAGGAGGATAAAATTTACCCCTTCATACAAATGCACATCAGTCACGTGCTGCTTAGATGACATGATCTCTCAGTCGTATCGAACGATCAAGTAATATATCAATAGATTGTTAGGGATAAGTGAGCTCCAGGCATTGGCTAACTGAGCATGCCCATTCAAGTTAGGGAAATATCAGTGCAGGTTAGAAGGGTCATTTTGAGGTGAACAAGATGTTATTGGCACAGTGGGTCTCAAATACCATTAGACAATTGGGTACAGCAGCAACAAACACCACAATGGGCCATTGTAAGGCATGACATCAGTAAAACAAAGCCACAATATTCTAAGTAGCAACAATTCAGATTCAACAAGTATTAATGGCGGATGTGCAGGAGTGGGCGCCGTCTGTGTATGGCAGCCTGCCCATGGGGGGGGAGGGGGAAACTTTATTTCTCAGTCCCCTACCTGGTCGGAGAGGCAGCAACCCTCCGAGCTGCTTCTTTGCCCCGTCCTCACGGCCTACCATCGAGAATGGAGCGGCGTTTCCTGTCGGGACCGGCCGGGACTACAGCTTCGGCGGAGGCGCAGCGCAGGGACACCATCACGGAGCGGGCGATGCCTAACCGGGTCGCCGTGCGGTAAGCTCCGGAGCGCTGTGGCCGCCGACTCCCAACATCGCGGAGCTGTGGCTGTGGGCGGCGCTGGATTTGGAGCGCCGCCGAGCCTGGGATCGAGTTCGCCGGGGTCGGAGCTCCAACCGGCGCGGCCTGAGGGCTACGAGTGCCCCGGTCTCCGGGGAAGAGGCAGCCGCTCCAGACTTTCCAAGCCGCTGAGGAATGTTTCACCTGACGCCGGAGTTCCATCTTCACGGCAAGAGGGCCCTGAACATTATCGGACTAGCTGCAAGGCCACAAATGGGCCCCGACCTCGGGTGTTTCACAGAGGAAGAGGACTTAACTTTCTGGTGCCTTTCCCCACAGTGGAATTTTTTGATTCTGCTGTGGGGGGACGTTTGTGTTGAACTCTATAATGTGTTGTGTCCATTTTTTTTTTTTTTTAACCTTTTTCTATGATTTGTATGAAAACTTATTATTTATTTTATGTAAAGCACTTTGGTGTCAATGCGAGTTGACTTAAAACGTGCTATATAAATAAAACTTACTAACTTACTTACTATTAAGACCTCCATTTCACTTTGAAGGTAGTTACACCACAAGTCTGGTTAAAAATGCCAATAGGTTGATAGGAGATTGGATCTCTCAAACAGGACATCTAAATCTAAATACCAATCTCAAGTTGCTTGAATTTCAGCATCTATTACAAGACCAAAGGTATGGTGGTCTTGGAGTCTGTACAAAGAGCAGCCCAATGTGGGAAGGTGGGAATGAGAGATAGAAACATAGACATAGAAATTAGGTGCAGGAGTAGGCCATTCGGCCCTTCGAGCCTGCACCGCCATTCAATATGATCATGGCTGATCATCCAACTCAGTATCGTGTACCTGCCTTCTCTCCATACCCTCTGATCCCCTTAGCCACAAGGGCCACATCTAACTCCCTCTTAAATACAGCCAATGAACTGGCCTCGACTACCCTCTGCGGCAAAGAGTTCCAGAGATTCACCACTCTCTGTGTGAAAAAGGTTCTTCTCATCTCGGTTTAAAAGGATTTCCCCCTTATCCTTAAGCTGTGACCCCTTGTCCTGGACTTCCCCAACATCGGGAACAATCTTCCTGCATCTAGCCTGTCCAACCCCTTAAGAATTTTGTAAGTTTCGATAAGATCCCCTCTCAATCTCCTAAATTCTAGAGAGTATAAACCAAGCCTATCCAGTCTTTCGTCATAAGACAGTCCTGACATCCCAGGAATCAGTCTGGTGAACCTTCTCTGCACTCCCTCTATGGCAATAATGTCCTTCCTCAGATTTGGAGACCAAAACTGTACGCAATACTCCAGGTGTGGTCTCACCAAGACCCTGTACAACTGCAGTAGAACCTCCCTGCTCCTATACTCAAATCCTTTCGCTATGAAAGCCAACATACCATTCGCTTTCTTCACTGCGTAGGGGATGTGGAATATGTTCAGTTACTGGGGGTTTTGGTGAGTAGGGAATGAGTTGATGGAGGTACAAAGTTCAATTGCTCACAAAAATGTTAGTGGCAGTCATTTTTCATGGAGCATACAGCACAAAAATGAGTAAAGAACTCAATGGTTGACACTATAGCAAGTAACCAATTAGCCTTCCAACAAGGGATTTTGGTGCATACAGCAACATTAATTTAGAAATGAGTCATGGACAGATCTCAGGAGATCAGGATGCTGCATTCATCTCCTGGAAGTTGTCTACATTGATTAAATAAAATGTGCCAAATACCACCAAAGTGAAATCCTGTTAATGGGAGGCAAGAAAACCAAATGTAAACCAGCAACCAGAATATTAAAAACAAACATAATGACAATAAAAACAGATGACAAAGTAATGTTTTCATCTCAAGGCAAACAGGAAAATCTTTCCAATCTTTCTAGCAAGGGAGGAATGTTGGAAGGACAGATACCCGACAGGGTTAATGAATGTAGTTAATAAGGACTGCTGTGATACTGGTGTGGGAACTGTTACAGAAACTGTTACAGATAAGCAAACACAATTAAAATGAACATCTAACAAAAACATTAGAAATATTATGGCACACCAAGTTATACTACTCGTGCATGCAATAATGAATTGTAAGTGCAATAATAGGTGTTTCAAACCATCAAGCTTTGGGATTAAAAATACAATGTACAATGTAAACACAAAGACCATGGCATATTGGGTTGGGAGAATACACTTCTTATGACGTTTCTCTGAGACTGGATTCATGCATCAACAGTTGAGGAGGGCATCACATGATTTAGACGTGTGCTAATTACTGGTGGGTGAATCTAAATTGTTTATCAAACTGAAACAGTAGAGGGAGGACTTGATTTCACGTTACTTGGAAAATAAAATTACAAATGTTACATGATGTTACAAAAATAATTTAAATTTCAACTATGGACTTGAAACTCAATATGCTTATATTCTGATTTGCATTTTACAACCTATCAAATAATGGGAGGATTAGTTGAATGCCACTAACTGGAGCTGAAGTATAGCCTATTGCATTACCAATATCCTAACGGAACAAAAGTAACTAACAACTAGGTGCAAGGGAATATAATCAACATTTCAAGAGGAGTTTGAATCGAAAAATTTAAACATTGCAAACATTTTTCATTTTTTTAAATTTCAGGTGATAAATTTGATTATTTAGAACCTTTTATTCCCCAGGTGAGCTAATCTGGCTAAACAAAATTCAAATCAAGATATGCATTTACTTTATAGGTATCAAATTTAGTATAAATCCAACTCCTTGTCCACAGCATAATTCACGATATCATCGAATCTTGTTAGTTCAAGGTGATCAACTGAAGGATGTCCCGCTGATTTTCCTCTCATTAATGTGGAGACCAATGATTGTTCTACCTAAGACCTGCTGAATTCTGTGAAGACTCAACTGAGCTCAGGGACTTGTTAGTCTCACTCAGTTGTGCAGTCTTTGCCAATTGTCAGTGCATGAGACACTCCCTTTAGCTTAGCAGACTTTGTAGAGTTAAGATTTGATTGATGCACTATATGGGTCTACTACACATTGACTTCACAATTCAAGTAAGTAGTTTAAAAAGATTCCCTCCCTCATCAGTACCTCGTCTTTACACGGGTCAGCCTGGCGCGGTGAAGGGAAGGAGAAAAGTTAAGAAATACGTGAACAGGGGGTTACATTTCTAATTTGCCAGACTATCTTATCTCCAGTTTGCAAGTCCCAGATTAAACCAGAGAATAGTCCATGCAAAATTGTAGAGAATAAATATATAATGACACTGAACATTAGTGGAAAAAAAAAACTAGTGCGTTGAGTCAAGTTCCCAAATGGGCTGAATATCTATATTTTAGAACTAAACATTTCCGCATTGAAAACTAAATACCACTTTGCTATAGAACCTCATTTTAATGTTTCCAATTTCCAAGGTAAATTGCAAAACTCCAGCTACACTTTCTCCATCATCACATTTGCTATTAAATATAAATAATGATACACCCATGTATCATATAAGAATAGAATTTTAATGGTGGACTGAATCCCCTCCGCCTGTAGCAATATCTTGCCTTGACACTGTTCCTGCAACACCATGGGAAATTAACAGGTGATTATTCCATTTCTATATAGACAGCTTTTGTGTACCTTTATCTACATGTCAGCCCATCTCTTGCATAGTTGGGGAACTAATCTCAGCCACCACGAGTATTCAGGACACGAACAGGGCTGAACTGAATCATTACCAGGATTGGGTACACAGTGTCCAGTTGGATAAATGGAGAGACAAGAGACTGCAGCTGCCAGAATCTTGGGCAAAAATCAAAGTGCCGGAGTAACCTAGTGGGTCAGCCAGCATCAGTGTGAAGTAGGCTCCTAACCCAAAGTACCATTTCACTCCATAGATGCACCCGACCCAGAATTCCCCCGGCATTTTATTTTTTTGTTCCAGTTTGTTAAATATCCCCAGTCAGTTAAAACCAACGAATGCTTCATTTATACAAATCATATACATACATGACAGTAAATATACACATGTAAAACTGATATATTATATGCATCGTCCCAGCAATTACTTGTATAATCTGTGTATTGCCTTTTACATGGGTCGTGTACCTGACTGAAATGTTACGCAAGAAAGCACCAGCTCCTCTATAATGTGGTCATTTTACGATGCAGTTTACATTGTAAAAGTCGGTAGGCGGCGCAACTCTTGTCAGCAGCGGCCTCTGCAGCCCGTCTGCGTTTTTATTATTTTTTGTCTATGTTTTTATGTAGTTTTTGTTATTTTTTGTTGGGGTGTGTGTGTGGGGGGGTGGGGGTGGGGGTGGGAGGGAGGGGGTAACTTTTAATCTCTTGCTGCACGGACGACCCGACCTTTTCTTTGTCGGGTCTCCGTTGTCGTTGGGGGCTGCAACGAGGAGCGGCCTCCAACAGGAAGACCGGGGGCTCTGGTGCCGACTACTCACCTCACCGTCGCGGAGCTGGCCGAGTCCGGAGCGGGTGGAGCGGTGGTGGAGCGCTGCTGCTGCTGCTGCTGCGGCCCGACCTCCGGAGATTCGGAGGCTGCAGCTGCGGGTCTGGCCGACGGCGGCACCGGGAGCCCGCGGGTCACTGGAGGGAGACCGCTTTTCAGGGCTCCCGCAACGGCGACTTCTCCTGCCCGAGTTGCGGGGTCGAAGAGCTCCTGGAGCGGGGCCTTACAGCACCGCCCCGCGCGGCTTGGAATGGCCGTGGGACTCTGCGAGCGCACGCCGGGGGCTCTAACATCAAGAACCCGGTGTGCGACCTTGCATCACCCGGCGTGGCTTTAATGGCCGCGGGACAATCGCCATCGCCAGCCGGGGGCTTTGACTTTGACTCTGACATCGGGGCGGGGGGGGGAGTGCAGTGGAGAGATAAGTTTTTTGGCCTTCCATCACAGCAATGTGATGGATGTTTATGTAAATTATGTTGTGTCTTGGGTCTATTTGTTTGTAATGTATGGCTGCAGAAACGTCATTTCGTTTGGACCTCAAGGGGTCCAAATGACAAATAAATTGAATTGAATTGAAAAAACATACAATACTACATAATAGTTATGATCACAAACAGTGCTCAGTGTCTTCATATTTGACCAGTATAGAGCTGGTTTTGTAAAGCTGTCCTATGGAAATCTATACTGAAAAAGTCAAGTTCACACTTATCTCAAGTAACAATACTAGATAATAAGAACATTAAAGAATGTATCTGACACACCTCTCACCAAATTTCTGCAGCACAACAGTGAAGCAACTTTGTGCAGCATGGAGAATGAACTTTACGTGAAGTCTTCTGGTCCTTGAATGCAGATTTGTCCACTTTTCACTAGCTGTTGTAGATTGTTGCTCCTAACCCCACTCCAGCATATCATGAAGACTGACAAATGTGCGGTATTTCAGGACAGACCCTGAGAATCCGGCTACATGTTAGAAAGTCTGGAACAGCTTTTAGATGTAGAGCTAGCAGTATCTTGCCATTTGTAGGCACCACTAAAACCAACACAGAAACAGGCCCTTCAACTATCAAGAACTCACCTATAGAAATCCCATTTTCCCCCCACTACAAGACGTGTAGCCTCGATCCCTTGACAGATCGGGTGCAGAGAAGATGTACAAGGATGTTGCCAGAACTCGAGGGAGAGGCTGGGCAAGCTAGGACTTTATTTTGAGGAGTGATCTTACAGAGGTGTATAAAATGATGAGATGAATAGATAGGGTGAATGCAGTCTCTTTTTGCAGTGTAAGGGAGTCTAAAACTAGAGGCGTAGGTCAGAGGGAAATGATTTGATAGGAACCTGAGGAGCAACATTTTCATAGAAGAATGGTGGGTCTATGGAACGAGCTGCCTGGGAAAATAGTTGAAGCAAGTACAATGATAACATTTAAATGACCAGGTAGGTAGGAGGAGGGTCCAAATGATTAGGGCCTAAGATCAAGGCTTAGGAGTGTGTTCGAGGTTCCAACCAGAGTGCAGGTGAAAACAAATCCTCAGATCCTCTCATCTTCCTTTGCCTTACCTTAAATCTGTACCTTTGCTTCTAGACATCTGCTGTGAAGAAAGGTTTTTTTACCACAATAACATATTAATAATCCACTGCCAGGTTCTAAACACCAAACTCTCATTCACTTGCTTTGGAATTTAATGGTTGAATTCGCCAACTACAATGTATTTGTCTTTGTGAATGTCGAAAACCTGGCGTATATTCCCCTGGTGCATGGTATAAATTACAGCTTTGGTCCCAACTGAGGTCGACATTTATTGACAGTTCAGACTGGGCTTCAAGAAGACAGTGTTCCACCTTCCTGAATCACTGCAGCGGTCTGGTGAAGGTACTCGCAAGTACCTTAAGATTGTTAAGGGCTTGGACACGCTAGAGGCAGGAAACATGTTCCCGATGTTGGGGGAGTCCAGAACCAGGGGCCACACACACAGTTCAAGAATAAGGGGCAAGCCATTTAGAACGGAGACGAGGAAACACTTTTTCTCACAGAGAGTGGTGAGTCTGTGGAATTCTCTGCGTCAGAGGGCGGTGGAGGCCGGTTCTCTGGATGCTTTCAAGAGCGAGCTAGATAGGGCTCTTAAAGATAGCTGAGTCAGGGGATATGGGGAGAAGGCAGGAACGGGGTACTGATTGGGGATGATCAGCCATGATCACATTGAATGGCGGTGCTGGCTCGAAGGGCTGAATGGCCGACTCCTGCACCTATTGTCTATTGGTTTGGAGAATGTTTCAGGATATAGACCAAAGAAAATGACCGAGTCATGGACAAGCTTATGTTTGCCCACAACTCTTATCATTCAAAACTTTAATGGTGTTTGATGTAGGATAGTTCTGGTTTTAATCTTGAAATTTACTGTGATTCACTTTGGATGAAGCACAATCATAGATTGAGCATCTCCTTTCTGCATTCTCCGACTATCAATTTAAGAGGAATATTACTTTGCATCTACAAGGAACCAAACGTTACAACCTCATCCGGTAGTGTAAATGTAGCAGAATTAGTACGGTGACTAGTACCTTTTTGGAGTATGGTGCTAGTCGAGACCCGAAACATCACCTATTCCTTCACTCCATAGATGCTGCCTCACCCGCTGAGTTTCTCCAGCATTTTTGTCCACCATCGATTTTTCCAGCATCTGACGTTCTCTCTTAAACAGTTCCTTTTTAACATTCCGTCAACTGATATTTAATATCCTTCCTTCCACAGGTAATGTTCCCAGATTTGCAAGCCAATTTTCAGCAAAATTATCAGACAGGAATGTACCACTTTTTGTTAAAACCATGCTCGTTTCAATGGCTGCCATTGTCCTTACAACGGCTTCCAAGATTTATCTCCATGCATAAAAGCTTGAAAATAAAATCCCTCAAAATTAAAATTTTCAGTGGATATGCCGAGTGAAGCCGACTTTTTGAAGTTTACCATGCCCCAGAAAACATAACGAAAAAGCCTTCTGAAACCCAGTAAATAAAATGAAGAACCTGTTAAGAACTGTAGTGCAGAATTTGGTCTTTACAGATTGCAGCAAGTCTGAGTTGAGGAGGTTCTGTCAGATGCAATATGTAGGTATGTTACAATACTTACCTTCTGCCATTGGCCGTGTACGCGATTTTGGCGCCTTTTAGGGGGTGGGGGGGAGGGGGGGGTTGGGGTTAAAACGCGGGTTTCTCCTACCTTGTCCTGGATTATATAATGTTGGAGTGCAAGCTTTTGCTGATGAATCGTTCCAACGGGCGTTCTGTGTATTTTAATCGCCCGACTAGTTCAGCGTTGGAGTCATTTTAAAATCAGCTTCTAAAGCAGTCATAGCCGACAACGGGGACGGATTTCACGTATGGGACAGGTAAATGAAAGCCGTTTATTTTATGCATAAAAGTGCTCCTTAAGATGCCTTTAATTCACATTTTACGATGCGAAACAGTGATTTCTTTCCCCATACGAACCGGCAGAATTTTTCCTGCCGATATGGAGTTTAAATTCATCGCAACCGCAACGTTCCATATGATCGCGTTCCAGAAAAACCCACTCGCAAGATGATTTAAATGGCCATTAATTTGCAGGTATTAAACATTAAATTCCTTCCATTTGGCCTATAAATCCATGACAATGAGATTTAAAAAATATGTTGTATTGTGAATTCTGTGTGAATGTTATTTGGACACTTAGGCTATTTAAAAATATTAATCTATTCTTAAGAAATTGATAGATGTTTAGATCTAGTAATTGAATTTTGTAATTAGCTACAATTAGGTAACTAACTAATTATATGCTTTAATTTCAAATCATCTAAGTAAGATTGTTTCATATTTGTTTCAGAATGCTTCAATCTATAATAACTGAAAATTTATTTCAGTTCTCTTAATATTTAAGAAAGTTATGGGCTTTTGACTGTCCTCGATCACAGCTTTTGTGATAAGTCAATGGAAAAGCAATAGGGAACAAGATGCTAATTTCCAAGTATGAAAATGGCCATAACTTTTTTAATACTGAAGATATGAAAGTGAATTCGGTGTCAAATTAAACTTCTTTTTATGCTTTATCTGATGGGATAAATTACAGACTTGATTTTTTAAATCTCAAATTTTTGTAACATTGCTACAATATGTACACGTTATGGATGTATAAACAGTGTAATCGGGCATGGCTGCGACAACACACAGTAATAAGGCAGTTGAGTCGCTGCTCGCAAGAGAAACGTTAATAATAAAATGCAGATTGACATGCCTCTCGACACTGATTGCAAATGGCACCAAATGTTCCAACGCCAGTCCTGAACATAGCTCAACATCCCCCCCCCCCCCCGTAGGGAGAACACACAACATGCCAACAGTCCGACAGGAATGAAGAAAGGAAGATCTTACAAGAAAGAACTAAATAAAGCAACAAAAAAAGGACTTGCAACACAAGATTTTTTGTTGTACAAAGGACCGTAGGCATCTGCAGCAAATCCAGCGCTTTTGGATTTGGAAGAAAATATTACACAAGCCTTTCTAATACCCTACTGTGTCACTGGCTGCCAATCCTCCACCGCACTCAAGAGTTTACTTTGTCAAAGTTTAAAAAAGAAGCAAGGAAAATAATTGCATCAGGGATGAGGCCAATTGATTCAAAAGAGTGAGCCCGGATGCCAGCTGTCGTACTGTCAACAGCCGGTAGTTATGGCATATTTCAGAAGCGACCTGCATTCATTTAATATCATCAGATTCTAGAAAGAGGGAGAGGGTATTTGAGGTTGAACCAATAATAACAGCACACTCTGCAAGTAAGCTGGATTTGAGAGCTTAGGAAAGAGAAACATTCCAGAAATCTGGAATTTCAATGATTGCACATTTTGCTCCATTTCGCAAGGATTGATACATTTCCATTCAGGTTCAGATTATTCGATTTTCAATGTTTTAACTGGTAATATTCTGCCTCTCTGCTGCTCATTTCATGCTCCAAACACTCAATTCCGTTCTAAGGTTGAATGAAATGAAGGGCCTAAAGTTTGTCCTGGAGCGAACCCTCGATGGTGGAAGAAAATTTGAGGACCATTTCAACTGTAAGGAAGACTTATAGCCCTGTCCCACAGTGAGAGTTCATGTCACGAGTTCTCCCGAGTTTGCCCTGATTCAAACTTGGAGATTTACGGTAATGGCCACTCGTCGGTACTCGGGGCTCTCGTGGACATTGTTCAACGTGTGGAAAAATCTTCACGAGTCTTCCCGTGCTTACCTGCCGTTAGCGAGTCTTCCCGAGTACCTGCCGTTTGCGTTACGAGCCGGTAAGAGACGTTCCTGAGCTCCGACGTACCCGCTACTTTCATTCTCCGTGCTTACCACGAGTTTGATTTTTTAAAAACTCGGGAGAGCTCTTGGAATTAACTCGCACCCTGGGACAGGGCTATTACAGTAGAATCTATGGTGTAAAAATGAGGGCCAGCAAGGCTGAAATAATAATTTACATCGTTTTTTTGCAGTGAGTGCATTGTTTAAACTGTTATAAAACTGGAATTTGATTTTCATTCCCCCCCCCCCCCATTTAATAAAAAACAACCACTTTGCTCATATTAAAACGCATGTTCTGCAATATGGCCGCTTGCACTTTTAATGAATTTGAAGGACAACTTTCCTTGACAACTATTCCCTTCTCCAAAACAGTTGCTCCATGTACAGATATTAACCCAATTCTCTCCTGTAGCCATGTGCAAACAGCTGGCCATCTCATATCATCAGTATTTGCTTTAAGAATAATTGATTATTTTGGTTTATTATTCTAAAGTTTAATATTCACCTAGATTAGGTTAAAATCTTGGGTAATTCTGGTAATTCTGCTTTAATGGTATACTTGTGTTACTAAGAAGTCTTGCGTTATGGAAAATCACTTTATAAAAACTGTTGTGTCTATGGGGGAAAAGGGGGAGTTAGGGCAAGAGATTCAGGCTCGCAATAACAGATTTGTCCCTGCAGGATTTTCAATAATAAAGGTATTTTTAATAGCTGTTTATTTTTGTTAGTGTAGGCTAAAAGTACTAAAGACTGTATATTACATTTTTTAATACAGTATCGATGTACGTGTTAATAGGGGCGATTACTTGACAATTTCAATTACCATCTCCAGTGAAAATGACAGACTGTGCTCTTAAGAGACAATGGAGTCTGGTTGCTGCAGGGATGCTACGTGGAAACAGTTTTTTTACTTGAATGATTTTTTCCTCGCAAGACAGCTTTTAAAAAAAACAACTTATTTTTAAAGTTACCAAAGCAACTTTTAAGTGGTTCAGTGGCATCCGATCATGTACATTATAACCAATCGACTCACAGAATACAAATAGCGTTCTCTAATTCATCAATCGCATTATATCCAATTTGCAGTTACCGCAGAACTACCTGTACTCACTGAAATATCACCTGCACAGGTGACTCAAGTCAATGCATATGAATCTATCAATCATCTGTGGTCACTTCTCCTCCAATTTTGCAGAGCATACTCATTATTTAAGCTCAACATCAAAAACAGCACTTCAGTCTGTTGCTAATGATAGGAATCCATACATATCTTAACGTAACACATGCAGCACAATACCGTCCTATACTCACGGATACATGGCTATGGTAGTCCCTTTGACAAAGAAGTATTTGCTTGGTGGACCAACAGTATTGCAGGTATAACTCTGGGCAGCGGCATTTTGTGTTTATTGCAGAACTCCGTGGGGGAAGCGCCGTGGCCTTGTTCAGCTTCGTGCAGATCTGACTTTCCAGCTACAATAATACATGGCGTTTTGCTGTCAATGAAGTATCGCTATCATCGCCGAATAAAAGAAAGAACATAATCATTAGTTACTGTTTTAAACACAAGAGTGATAAATTAACACATGTTCCTCAATAACTTTTATTCTATGTTTAAAAATGACTTACAAAATAAATTGGAGACCAGCAATATTAAAAGATGGAAGTTTCTAAAAGTTATTTGGACAATTATATAAATAATAATTTAAAGCTGATAATGTTGCCAGTTTTATACACCTTTATACACCTTTCAAGATGCATTCTAGGATTGATTCCATTTCTAAGTATTGTCATATGTGAGGTAGCTATTATCTAACAGGAAGCAAGAGAGAAGTTTTAGCAAACTATTTCATCTCTGGATGGTCAGTGACTGTCTGCTTGTGACCTATTCGGCGACGGGGAAATACAAAGCAAGAAAATCAATGTCACTCAAACAGCTCCTGAACAAATGTGCCACTGCATAGAATCATAAAAGCCCTCTCAAAGGTTCCTAATTCAGAGTACTGGATCGTGGGGCATGGATCTGCCAAAAGGTGGTAAGTCAAGAGTTAAACGTAACTTAGGGAGAAATTGCCAAAGACGATGCCACAGATAAAATGATGATCTCCTGGCATCTCAGACACCCTAGGTTCAAAATGAGAAAGAAGCTTGCCCCTCTCTCTCTATACATATGTGTGATATCTCACTATAAATGTCGCCAACATTTCAAACTCAAAACACAGTGTATTTTCTAATTGAAGAATTGTGTATACATAGAAACATAGAAACATAGAAATTAGGTGCAGGAGTAGGCCATTCGGCCCTTCGAGCCTGCACCGCCATTCAATATGATCATGGCTGATCATCCAACTCAGTATCCCGTACCTGCCTTCTCTCCATACCCTCTGATCCCCTTGGCCACAAGGGCCACATCTAACTCCCTCTTAAATATAGCCAATGAACTGGCCTCAACTACCCTCTGTGGCAGAGAGTTCCAGAGATTCACCACTCTCTGTGTGAAAAAGTTCTCCTCATCTCGGTTTTAAAGGATTTCCCCCTTATCCTTAAGCTGTGACCCCTTGTCCTGGACTTCCCCAACATCGGGAACAATCTTCCTGCATCTAGCCTGTCCAACCCCTTAAGAATTTTGTAAGTTTCTATAAGATCCCCTCTCAATCTCCTAAACTCTAGAGAGTATAAACCAAGTCTATCCAGTCTTTCTTCATAAGACAGTCCTGACATCCCAGGAATCAGTCTGGTGAACCTTCTCTGCACTCCCTCTATGGCAATAATGTCCTTCCTCAGATTTGGAGACCAAAACTGCACGCAATACTCCAGGTGTGGTCTCACCAAGACCCTATACAACTGCAGTAGAACCTCCCTGCTCCTATACTCAAATCCTCTTGCTATGAAAGCCAACATGCCATTCGCTTTCATAGTTTACAGTGAAAATCATGATGTAAATCTTTATACTACGGTTCGACATACCTTAAAGATCCTTGTCCAATACTCGAAGGATTTGGGATTGTTGACATCATACACAAGGCAAACAACATCACACGTGGTATCAGAGGCAGTAATAAACTCGGAATCAGACAAAACTTCATGTAACTGGAAAAGAAAATATAACGATTTAGAGCTAATCTGTATTCAAAACAAAACCACAAACAGAAAACGCAAGGCTTGGCTGCCTGGAATATTGGGTCTCAGATCAGGCATTGTCCAACTGAATTATACCACAGACTCAATGAGGTAAAATGGCCTTCTTCTGTTCCCATGTAATGTTTTATTTTATGTTGGAAGTAAAAGTATTAATTTGTATTCCAAATGTTGAAGACGGAACTGCAGATGCTAGAAAAATCGAAGGAAGACAAAAATGTTGGAGAAACTCAGCGGATGAGGCAGCATCTATGGAGCGAAGGAATAGGTGACGTTTCGGGTCGAGACCCGGAAGCATCTATGGAGCGAAGGAATAGGTGACGTTTCGGGTCGAGACCCGGAAACATCTATGGAGCGAAGGAATAGGTGACGTTTCGGGTCGAGACCCGGAAGCATCTATGGAGCGAAGGAATAGGCGATGTTTCGGGTCGAGACCCTTCCGGGTCTCGACCCGAAACATCACCTATTCTTTCGCTCCATAGATGCTGCCTCACCCGCTGAGTCTCTCCAGCATTTTTGTCTACAATTGGTATTCCAAGGTAATCTCCCTTGTAAAAAGATAAAGGTAAGAAACTGCAGAGATTGAAATGGTATGCAATGCACACAGCACCGGAGGAACTCAGTGGGTCAGGCAGCATCTGTGGAAGGAATGAACATGATGTTTGGGATCAGGACCTTTTTTTCCCCAGACTGATGGAGCAGTTGGCAGAAAGCTGGAACAGAGAGGTGGGACACATAGAAACATAGAAACATAGAACATGGATGCAGAAGTAGGCCATTCGGCCCTTCGAGTCTGCACCGCCATTCAATATGATCATGGCTGATCATCCAACTCAGTAGCCTTCTCTCCATACCCCCTGATCCCTTTAGCTGCAAGGGCCACATCTAACTCCCTCTTAAATATATGTGCGCGGGTTTGATTGCCAGATAGGTAGAGTAAGTGACAAATGCTAGAGATAAAAAAGGATGACAGGTCAGGAGAAGAAGTCAGGTAGAGGAACTATGTAAAATACATTGTACAGATTATACAATGTAAAACTAGTGGGAGGGATATCAGTGAAAGGTGATAGGGGGAAGGGGAAAGATGGGGATTAAAGGGATGGGAGATGAGTGCATGAAGGGGGGGGGGACGGGGGGAGAAATGCACCAGACTTGGAGTGCGGGGGGCCAAGGGAAGAGAGGGAGTAGGGTGGGGGATTATTGGAGTTTTATTTCAACCATACTACACAAAATATTTGGATATCAATTGTGATGCAAAATTTTAACAAAAGAGGGCGCCAAAGGCAAATAATCTGAAGAGTGAAGGTGTGAGCAATGAGATTAAAGTATTGAAACATTTTAATCTAGACTGAGGAGATGAAAGGAGAAAGATGAAAGAATATTTCAAGTGATGTTGGGATTAAAGCACTCGTACGATGAAGCTGACCTGAAACATCCCCGAATGTGAAGAAGGGTCTTCTCCACAGATGCTGCCCAACCCACTGAAATCTTCCGGTACCTTGTGCTTTGCTTAAATTTGTTTTTGCTGGGTTCAGATCGTAGCCAGGGGTTCAATACGACAAGGGTGGGCTAGAAAGGCATGACCTTGTATTCTTCAGTGCTTAAAACATCGTTACTACTCGAGATGTGTTTGCATGTAGAAGAGAGGGAATGGCATTATTTAAATTCAAAAGCACGACATTGTGTTGAGTTTTGATTCAAAGAGAATGGCATTGGAAAATTGATGTTGTACACTTAAATGCTATCATCATCATCATCGCTGAATACATCAACGGACATGGTGCCTTACAATGCTATGTACAACAGTGATCGCAACTCTCACTGAAGTGTGGGTGGCCGTTGGCTCGCCAGAAGCTCATCCGCACTTTGACAGGTCTTGTTTTTGGTGCTGCTGGGGGTCCACAGCCCCCTCCCTCACCTGGCAAACCAGGTGGGAGAGACGGTTTAGTCGCCGACTGTCCGACCATGGATCGGGTAGCACGGGATTACATGGTACCCGTGGTGGTGGGGGGGACGGGGACTTCCCCCGACCTGACCAGGACAGTACCTTTAATTATACCAAATAAGTACAACATTACAAAGGGAATTTTCTTTTGAATTCTAATAGATTAGCGCAACATTTAAAATATTTCCTCTACTAAATTGGAACTCGACAGAATTATCACCATAACAAAAATAAATCAGAACTTTGTTTTACTGCAATGTCAGAGGCATCCTCCAGTACAGAAATAAGGAATGATGCCTGAATGCAATTATTTTGGAAATGCCTTAAAGTACAGGTAATTTAATAAGCAAGCTAGAAGGACTGATGTACACCTTATTCCAACAACTCCTTCCCCTCCCCTCTACTAAATCTCCCAGCTGCTGAAGAATAAATCCATGACAGCTCAGCACTATACTTGGTTAGGTATCTATTCAGCGTTGAAGGCAGTCACCCTCAAGTCGAACATGGATTTCATTGCGAGTGCCCAGTTTAGATTAGGGCTGTAATGAGTTCTGCTGGTGAGGGATTGCAGTGGAATCTAAACTGAGTGGATTGCTCAAGGACTGCTTATTGCTTTTATAATAATTGGCTGATAAGCCTGCAATGGGTTAAATGATGCGTCTGCTATTTGTGCTCAAGACATCTTGAGACCATCTTCCAGGTTAGGTGACAAAGAGTCAGTATTAACGCAGTTATGTTGTTAGTGCGATATGTTTTGTGGTATTGAGTGCACACAGATGATCTTAATCTCACATGACTACTCTTGTGTACTGTCTCAGTGTAACCGAATAATCTAACACTCTTATACTTAAGTGTGATTGAGCCCATATAAAGTACGTTTTACTGAACTACGCAAAAAAAGATCTTCATTGCATCCAATGATGATAAAGTACCATTAAACCAGACAGCAAACCAATTAAGTTTAGTGAATGATTAAACATTTAAAAAAAGCTGACTACAACTTTATGAAGAAGTCGCACACCAAGTAAAGAAATGGCAAATGACAAGTTAATGTGTTTTTCTTGGCGTTAAGAGAAGACGTTGCAAGAAATGGTGAGAATCTCTTGCAACTGCCCTGGGGATCTTTTTGTAACCAGCTGAGGCAATTTAACAAGAGCCAAGGCATGGCTTTATTGCGTCATTTGAAATATGCACATAAATACCAGGCCAGGTAATTCTACACCCTAAACCGGGACTCAACTGGGAAAGTACTTCCAGTGAAACAAGCTACATATTCAGTAAGATAGACACAAAATGCTAGAGTAATTCAGCGGGACAGGCAGCATCTCTGGAGGGAAGGACTTCATTCTCGCCAGAGATGCTGCCTGTCCCGCTGAGTTACTCCAACATTTTGTGTCTCTCTTCGGTGTAAACCAGCATTTGCAGTTCCTTTGCAGAATCTTTCTTCCTTTTTGGAATGAAATGATCCTGCGTCTTCCAGATTATGCCCAGAAATTCCTGCCATTGCTGTTCCACCGTCATTCCTGCTAGGATCCCTTTCCAGTCTACCTTGGCCAGCTCCTCTCTCATGCCTTCATAGTCCCCTTTGTTCAACTGCATCACTGACACTTCCGATTTAACGTTCTCCTTCTCAAATTGCAGATTAAAACTAATCATATTATGATCACTACCTCCAAGCGGTTCCTTTACCTCGAGTTCTCTTATCATATCTGGTTCATTGGACAACACTAAATCCAGAATTGCCTTTTCTCTGGTCGGCTCCATTACAAGCTGCTCTAAGAATCCATCTCGGAGGCATTCTACAAACTCTCTTTCTTGGGGTCCTGAACCAACCTGATTTTCCCAGTCTACCTGCATATTGAAATCCCCCATCACCACAGTGGCATTACCTTTGTTACATGCCAGTTTTAACTCCTGCTGCAACTTACACCCTACATCCGGGCTACTATTTGGGGTCTGTAGATAACACCAATTAGTGTCTTCTTGCCTTTACAGTTCCTCAACTCAATCCACAGTGACTCTACCTCGTCAGTCCCTATGTCTTCCCTCGCAAGGGACTGAATTCCATCCCTCACCAGCAGAGCTACCCCCCTCCTCTGCCCACCTGCCTGTCCTTTCTATAGGATGTATAACCCTGAATATTAAGTTCCCAGGCCCGATCCTCCTGCAGCCACGTCTCAGTAATCCCCACAATGTCATATCTACCAACCTCTAACTGAGCCTCAAGCTCATCTACTTTACTTCTTATACTTCACGCATTCATATACAATACTTTTAATTCCTTACGCATCTCACCTTTCACATCGATCCCTATTACACTTGGCCATACGCTCCTATCCCTTTGTGAGCTTCCTTTCCCATTAATTCTGGGGTTATTAACCATCCCTTTACTCTCTTTCCCTTTAACTCCATCCTCGACTATCCCATTAGACACCCCCCTCCCCTTATTCAGTTTAAAACCACCCGTGCTGGTTCCCCACCTGTTAAGATGCAATCCGTCCCTTTTGTACAGTTCCCCCTTACTCCAAAACAGATCTAAGTGATCTAAGAATCTAAATCCCTGCCCCCTGCACCAGTTCCTCACCCACACATTCAGGTCCCTTATCTCCCTGTTCCTGCTCTCGCCAGCACGAGGAACTGGAAGCAAACCGGAGATAACAACCCTGGAGGTCCAGCTTTTCATCATTTTCCGAGCTCTCTAAAGTCACGCTGCAGAATATTCATCCCCTTCTTTCCGACATAATTTGTGCCGACATACACTACCACTTTTCTGCACTCTGTCCGTGACATCCTTGATCCTGGCACCAGGAAGGCAGCACACCATCCTCGAATCCCGTCTGTTGCCGCAGAAACCCCTGTCCGTACCTCTCACAATGGAGTCTCCAACTACAATGGCGTTGCCTGACGTTGGCGTATTTGATTTTGGCTCAACAGCCCCTTTTGCTTCACAAGCCAGTCCGCCGCTCAGTGTAATAACGTCTTCTGTCCCGACAGCTTCTAAGTGGGTGAACCTGTTCACAAGAGGTACAACACCCAGGGACGTGTGCATTCCATGCTTCCCTCCCTTTCTCACCATCACCCACCTTCTCTCTTCCAGTACTTTAGGTGTAACAATCTTCCTGTAGGACTTGTCGAGGAACGACTCATTTTCTCGGATGAACCGGAGGTCGTCCACTTGCTTCTCCAGTTCCCCAACACGGTCCTTCAGGAGCTCTACATGGATGCACTTCTCACATTTGTAGCAGCCAGAGGCACCAGCAGTGTCCTTGACCTCCCACATACTGCAAGCATCACACTGAATCAGCTTGCTTGACATCTCCTTCCTTTGTCTCTCCCTCTCCAACGTTTTGCGTAGCCTCCTCTCCTCAGTCTCCTCGCCGAAGACTCTCGAGCCAAAGACTCGTACTTTTCTCACAGGGCACTTCCCTCACAAAGCCGCTCCCTAAGAGCCGTCCTGCTTATAATGACTGATAAATTGCCTCATTTACCAATTTACAAACCAAATTCCTCAGTTTGAAACTGTTTTCCCTCACTTCTAACTCTCCTCCCACTCGGGCTAGAGCTATCCCTCTAAACCTGTCCTATCCATGTACCTGTCTAATTGTTTATTAAATGTTGCAATAGTCCCTGCCTCAATTACCTCCTCTGGCAGCTTGTTCCATCCACCCACCATCCTTTGTGTGAAAACATTAACCCTCAGATTCCTATTAAATCTTTTCCCCTTCACCTTTAAACTGTGTCCTCTGGTTCTTGATACCCATACTCTTGGCAAGAGACTCTACTTGCTTCTACCCGATCCATTTGGTTTAGATGGGTCAGCATGGATGAGTTGGGCCACGGGGCCTGTTTCCGTGCTGTATGCCCCTATGTCTCTCCAATATATTCTCTAACAACCTTTCATTTACGGAGAAGATTTGGGGGTAAGACAGTCTAATGAAACATAGAAATATAGAAATTAGGTGCAGGAGTAGGCCATTCGGCCCTTCGAGCCTGCACCGCCATTCAATATGATCATGGCTGATCATCCAACTCAGTATCCCGTACCTGCCTTCTCTCCATACCCCCTGATCCCCTTAGCCACAAGGGCCACATCTAACTCCCTCTTAAATATAGCCAATGAACTGGCCTCAACTACCCTCTGTGGCAGAGAGTTCCAGAGATTCACCACTCTCTGCGTGAAAAACATTCTTTCTCATCTCGGTTTTAAAGGATTTCCCCTTTATCCTTAAGCTGTGACCCCTTGTCCTGGACTTCCCCAACATCGGGAACAATCTTCCTGCATCTAGCCTGTCCAACCCCTTAAGAATTTTGTAAGTTTCTATAAGATCCCCTCTCAATCTTCTAAATTCTAGAGAGTATAAACCAAGTCTATCCAGTCTTTCTTCATAAGACAGTCCTGACATCCCAGGAATCAGTCTGGTGAACCGTCTCTGCACTCCCTCTATGGCAATAATGTCCTTCCTCAGATTTGGAGACCAAAACTGTACGCAATACTCCAGGTGTGGTCTCACCAAGACCCTGTACAACTGCAGTAGAACCTCTCTGCTCCTATACTCAAATCCTTTTGCAATGAAAGCTAACATACCATTCGCTTTCTTTACTGCCTGCTGCACCTGCATGCCTACCTTCAATGACTGGTGTACCATGACACCCAGGTCTCGCTGCATCTCCCCCTTTCCCAATCGGCCACCATTTAGATAATAGTCTGCTTTCCTGTTTTTGCCACCAAAATGGATAACCTCACATTTATCCACATTATACTGCATCTGCCAAACATTTGCCCATTCACCCAGCCTATCCAAGTCACCCTGCAGTCTCCTAGCATCCTCCTCACAGCTAACACTGCCCCCCAGCTTAGTGTCATCCGCAAACTTGGAGATATTGCCTTCAATTCCCTCATCCAGATCATTAATATATATTGTAAATAGCTGGGGTCCCAGTACTGAGCCTTGGGGTACCCCACTAGTCACTGCCTGCCATTGTGAAAAGGACCCGTTTACTCCTACTCTTTGCTTCCTGTTTGCCAGCCAGTTCTCTATCCACATCAATACTGAACCCCCAATGCCTTGTGCTTTAAGTTTGTATACTAATTTCTTATGTGGGACCTTGTCGAAAGCCTTCTGGAAGTCCAGATACACCACATCCACTGGTTCTCCCCTATCCACGCTACTAGTTACATCCTCGAAAAATTCTATAAGATTCGTCAGACATGATTTACCTTTCGTAAATCCATGCTGACTTTGTCCAATGATTTCACCACTTTCCAAATGTGCTGCTATCCCATCTTTAATAACTGACTCTAGCAGTTTCCCCACTACCGATGTTAGACTAACTGGTCTGTAATTCCCCATTTTCTCTCTCCCTCCCTTCTTAAAACGTGGGGTTACGTTTGCTACCCACCAATCTTCAGGAACTACTCCAGAATCTAAAGAGTTTTGAAAGATTATTACTAATGCATACACTATTTCTGGAGCTACTTCCTTAAGTACTCTGGGATGCAGCCTATCTGGCCCTGGGGATTTATCGGCCTTTAATCCATTCAATTTACCCAACGCCACTTCCCGGCTAACCTGGATTTCACTCAATTCCTCCAACTCCTTTGACCCGCGGTCCCCTGCTATTTCCAGCAAATTATTTATGTCTTCCTTAGTGAAGACGGAACCAAAGTAGTTATTCAATTGGTCCGCCATATCCTTGTTCCCCATGATCAACTCCCCTGTTTCTGACTGCAAGGGACCTACATTTGTTTTAACTAATCTCTTTCTTTTCACATATCTATAAAAACTTTTGCAGTCAGTTTTTATGTTCCCTGCCAGTTTTCTTTCATAATCTATTTTTTTCTTTCCTAATTAAGCCCTTTGTCCTCCTCTGCTGGTCTTTGAATTTCTCCCAGTCCTCCGGTATGCTGCTTTTTCTGGCTAATTTGTACGCATCATCCTTAGCTTTGATACTATCCCTGATTTCCCTTGTTATCCATGGATGTACTACCTTCCCTGATTTATTCTTTTGCCAAACTGGGATGAACAATTTTTGTATGGAGATTTGAGAATCAAGTGTAGGCCAGATAATATTTAACAGTGCATCTTTTTTCATGAAAATGTGCTTTGTAGCCACAAAGTCGGATTAACTTTTGGCTGTGACCTAGATAGTTTTTTTTCCCCTCCTGATTTGATCTAATTTCAATGAACATTCTACATTCTTGCAATTATGCTTGGAATATTTTTCTTCTTTGGCAAATTAAAAACTTGTGTCTCTTGGCAAATGAGTCAGTCTGTAACCAAGATGGTTGGTTCATTATACACTAGATTCTTGCTGCCAGCATTCTCTACAGACTAGCCTCTCATTTTGCCCAAACAATTTGATCTTATCTGTCCAAATTTTAATCATCTTCTCTTAAATTCGTTTACATTTTGGATCATTTCTTTCTTGCCAGCAGACAAAATCTGAATGCTCGTAAGCAAAATTAAAATGATATATTAGTTAGAAAACTCCAAACTCCAAAACAAACCAAGTAAGTTATTCCAACCTCCTTGAATGAACTTAATTAGTTGATTGATTTTATCATTGCAGTAACATTAGCAATTGTAATATTCTTAGATGATAAATATCACTGAAGTGAAAGAAAATAATCACAATTGAATTCAATGCATATGGAATAGGATAGGCTAAAGTTAGAACAGTAATTACTTTGATAATGTGATATAAATGTAAGCTAATTAGTCTAATCTTCTTGGGTGACTTGGTTCCATTTCAGTTCTGAGATGGTAATTTAATGGCTGCACGGTGGCACAGCAGTAGAGTTGCTACTTTGCAGTGCCTGAGTCCCAGGTTCAATCCTGGACCCAGGTGCTGTCTGTACGGAGTTTGTACATTCTCCCCTTGCCCATCTGGGTTTTGCCCGGGTGTTTCGGTAGTGTACGGGGATCGCTGGTCAGCATGGACTCGGTGGGCCAACGCCAGGATTGAACCCTGGTCTCTGTTGCCGTAAGGCAGCAACTGTAACACTGCGCCACTGTGGCCGCGGGTGGTGATATATGGAATGAGCTGCCAGATGAGGTAGTTGAGGCAGGAATTATAATAGCAAAAATGTTAATTAGACATATATACGAAGGGCTTGTTTCCATGCTGTACAACTTTATGGACCGCACAGTGCAGTAGTAGAATTGCAGCCTCAAAGTGCCAGAGACCCAGGTTTGATCCTGATTATGGCTGCTGTCTGTACAGAGTTTGTACATTCTCCCTGTGACCGCATGGATTTTCTCCGGGAGCTCTGTTTCCTCTCTCACTCTAAAGCCATACAGATTTGTAGGTTACACAAAAAAGCTGGAGAAACTCAGCGGGTGCAGCAGCATCTATGGAGCGAAGGAAATAGGCAATGTTTCGGGCCGAAACCCTTTAAGGGTTTAAAGGGTTTAAGGGTTTCGGCCCGAAACGTTGCCTATTTCCTTCGCTCCATGGATCCTGCTGCACCCGCTGAGTTTCTCCAGCTTTTTTGTGTAACCTTCGATTCTCCAGCATCTGCAGTTCCCTCTTAAACAGATTTGTAGGTTAATTGGCTTCTGTAAATAGTAAATTGGCCCCAGTGTGTAGGATAGTGCTAATGTCTGGGGTGATTGTTGGTCGGCGCGGACTTGGTGGGCCAAAGGGGCCTGTTTCCTCGCTGTATCGCCAGTGCCGGATTTAGATGAAGAGAGGCCCTAAGCTGTTCCACTTGTGAGGCCCCCAACGACCGGACAGCCATGACGGCCAAATCTCCCACAATTCAAAGCGAGGGAGAAAGTGCCCAGCGCCGACCAGTTGCCGTTGCAGTGCGCTTGCGCAGGGCGGCCGATGATGTGCTGGCCGTGGTTGTGCGCATGTGCGAGGCGGCCTGCCGTGCCGGCGGATGAGGAGCGAGCGAGCGGCCCGGACACGGATAGCGGGGGGAGATGGAGAGAGAGAGATAGAGAGGGGGGCCGCCCAGAGTTGAACGGTAGGTGTTCTGCCTTGGCCGGAGGCCCCCCTAGACCTCGAGGCCCATCAATATTTTCGGGGGGGGCCCCCTAGAAAGTGGGGGCCCTAAGCTATAGCTTGTTTAGCTTGTACGTAAATCCGGCACTGTGTATTGCTACAGTCTAAAGACACTATGACATTTGCAGGGCTATGCTTGGTGCTGGATAGCTCCCTCCAATGGATATCATGGTGGAGATACATTTATGGTCCATGCACTAATGACATTGTTGGTAGAGATGTATCAAAATACACCCCCCCCCCAGATTCAGGGACAGTTTCTTCCCAGCTGTCATCAGGGAACAGAAACATCCTATCAACAACTAAAGGGCAGTCCTGAACCAATATCTACCTCATTGGAGACCCTTGGATATATAACTATATAACATATAGTGTAAGATAATGTTCAGTAAAGTCCGATTAAGGATACTTAATGGGAATTCACTACACATTATCTTGCACTGTATGTTTTTCCCTTTATCATGTATCTGCACACTGTGGGCGGCTTGATCATAATTATATGTTGACATCCCGCTGACTGGATAACATGCTTTTCATTGCATCTTGGTACGTCACAATAAACTAAACTAAACATTGCTTTATATTGGTGGCACAGTGGGTCGCTGCCTCATAGCGCCAGAGACCCTGGTTCAATGCTGACGACGGGCACTGTCTGTATGGAATTTCAACGTTCTCCCTGTGACTGCGTGGGTTTCCTCGGGCTGCTCCAGTTCCTTTACACATCCCAAAGACGCACATGTCTGTAGGACGGAACTGCAGATGCTGGTCTGAAGAATGATCTCGACCCGAAACGTCACCCATTCTTTCTCTCCAGAAATGCTGCCTGTCCCGCTGAGTTTCTCCAGCATTTTGTGTCTACGTGCATGTCTGAAGGTTAATTGGCTTCTGTAAATTGTCCCTGGTGTATAGGATAGAACTAGTGTACGGGTCGGCATGGACTCAAGGGGCAGAAGGGTCTTCCTCCACGCTGTATCTCTAAATTAAACTAAACTAAATTGCAGATCTGGAAAATGTGGACTTTAGTCTCTTGGAATAACACAAGAAATTTTAGCCGTGTCAAATCTGTATGGGATTCTGGAGTGGAAGTCAAGCTCGAAGTGCTGACTGTAACTAGTTGCCTGATTTAATCATCAAATCAAGAAGGAGGAGCATGGAAATCACTCAGTCATGAGATCACATATGGTGGTTTCAAAAAAGATAGCCAACTGAGTCCGTGGCAACCAGCGGTCCCCATATATCCCTTAGCCATCTATGACCAAGCTTAAGGAAATTTGAGCAGCGATCAGGGCTCTAGCAAGCAAAGTTCTGTGGGAAAAGTTAAGCATTTCTGTACACCTATGCTGCCTTCCCTTCATGAATGTGTCAGTTAATACTTCTAACCTTTGGCTGTGTCAATCTAATTCCTTCAGTTGAACTCGATTAGTTTGAAGAATGGTGGATCTGTTTTCCCTGCAGACCAGCTCTGTCTTAGCTGATGGAGCCAGGCTATTCATTCCTGACTTCATTTGAAATTAATATCTTTTGCAAACATTTTGTCAAATTCACTTTGTTAATACTTCCAGCTGGGCTGCTCCCTTTGCAGAGTACATAGCCTGTAGACTAATGACTTCAAACTGTGAGCCTTTGTGCTATTTCTTCTGTGCGTACATACCCGCACATCAGAACTCACACTTGGTCTTCGCAGGTTAGTAAACATACCTTTGAATTTAAACGTAGCCTACTGTAGGAGCATCAGCTGAGTTACTCCAGCACTTTGTGTCTTTTTTTATGGCCCAAAAGGATGGGCTGTGATGGGATCTTACTGACCAGCAGAGTGTGTAGACACTGGGATATACCGGGTGATCATAGATGTGCATCACACACTAGTGATGCATCACTAAGCATCATTGTCGTAGAGAGTCATAGAGTCATACGATGTGGAAACAGGCCCTTCGGCCCAACTTGACCACACCGACCAACTGGTCCCACCCACACTAGTCCCGCCAGCCTGCGTTTGGCACATATCCCTCTAAACCTGTCTTATCCATACAGATAGATTTTCATAAATTCAGACTTTAATCTTACCTTTTAGTTAGAGTTTACGGGGGGGCTTCTTTGTGTTCCAGCACATCAGCAGGGACTTTGAAGGCTTTCTTGCACTTTAATCCACTTCGCAGCACTTTCTTCAGCCTTTTTAATGCTTTTCCCACTAAATACAATTAACCTGCTGCAAGTTTCCACAACATTTATTCCACAGAACAACACATCGGAATCTCCAGTAAAACAGGCATCTGCGAAGCCCCCTCAGTCATTTTGTGTGCTAGCCTGAAACAAAGCGCTTGATTGGCCAACTGGCAGACAACTCGATGATAAATGCGCTTTGATTGGACTAAAAAATTCCCGACATTTTTCCGGTTTTTCTCTAATTTAATAAAAATGTGCAAGTCTTCTTCATATCGAGTTTCAGGGGTGAATTATATAAATGTTTTTACACAATATGTGAACATTTCATGTAGTTTGGCGACTTGGGTCACGAAACTGCAGAATAAAGCTCCTCGGCCCACAGCCTAATGACAACGGAGACCCGACAGGAAAAAGGTCGGGTCTCCCGTACAAGGAAGAGATTTTTACAAAGTTTCCCCCTTCCCCCCGCCCCCCATATATACGCAGTTAAAAACACAAACAACTACATTTAACTAGACAAACAATTTTAAAAAAGACAGACAGTGCACGCAGTGGAGATTAATTTAACTTGGCATTATGTTCAGCATGGGCACCCTGGGCCAAATGACCTATTCCTGTAGATAGACGTTGGACAAAATGCTGGAGTAACTCAGCAGGACAGGCAGCATCTTTGGAGAGAAGGAATCAGTGACGCTTCGGGGCGAAACCCTTCGAGACTTATTCCTGTGCTGCACTGTTTGATGTTCTATGTTTGCCAGGAAAATTCAGAAAGGAAAATATTTTTTAAATGGCGAGGATTAGTAAGTGTTGTTCAGAACGTGCGACAGCAGGCAGTAGATAAAACGTTGGTACTTCTGTAACTTTGTCCACACCTACATGTGGCAATACGTGTACAGACTGGGTTGTGTGCAATCAAAGCATTTCAGTGTAGCCCAGATACATGTGACAATAGAGAATGGCAATAAAGTATTTATCATACACATTCATTCATTCATTCATTCATTCATTCATTCATTCATTCATTCATTCATTCATTCATTCATTCATTCAGTCAGTCATTCATTCAGTCAGTCATTCATTCATTCAATCATTCAATCATTCAATCATTCATTCATTCAATCATTCATTCAGTCATTCATTCATTCAAATCAATCATTCATTCATTCATACATTCATGCATTCATCATTCATCCATTCATTCATCCACTCATCCATTCATTCATTCATTCATCATCCACTCATCCATTCATCATTCATTCATTCATCCATTCATTCATTCATTCAATCATATATTCATCCATTCATTCATTCATTCATTCATTCATTCATTCATTCATGCGTTCAATCATTCATCCATACATTCATTCATTCAGTCAATCATTCATTCATTCATTCAGTGAAGTACAGAGTTCGTAAAAATGTTGGCATCTTAATCTCCTTTTTCTGTTTGATTTTGGTCCTGTTTTCTGATGCTCTTATTTCCTATTTGATGAATTCTTTAATAATTTCCCTTTTCAATTTTCAACTGTGCAACATTTCATTCATTATCAAAGTTAACCATCACAATATATTCAGTTACACATGCGGGTAATAAATGCAGTGATATTGGTGGAGACAGCTAGCGACTTTGTAACCAAGGCTAAAGGGCCTGACCCACGATGCGAGTTTACCCAAGAGCTCTCCCGAGTTTAAAAAAATCAAATTCGTGGTATTCCACAAACTCCTACGACCTTCCACAAGTATGTACACAAGCTCCTATGAGTAAAAAGTAACACATTTTTTCATCACAAATATTTTTTTACTCGTGGACATTTTTCAGTGTTGAAAAAACTTCACGAGTAAAAAAATATTTGTGATGAAAAAAATCGTAACTTTTTACTCGTAGGAACTCGTGATCATAGAAACATAGAAATTAGGTGCAGGAGTAGGCCATTCGGCCCTTCGAGCCTGCACCGCCATTCAATATGATCATGGCTGATCATCCAACTCAGTATCCCGTACCTGCCTTCTCTCCATACCCCCTGATCCCTTAGCCACAAGGGCCACATCTAACTCCCTCTTAAATATAGCCAATGAACTGGCCTCGACTACCCTCTGTGGCAGAGAGTTCCAGAGATTCACCACTCTCTGTGTGAAAAAAGTTATTCTCATCTCGGTTTTAAAGAATTTCCCCCTTATCCTTAAGCTGTGACCCCTTGTCCTGGACTTCCCTAACATCGGGAACAATCTTCCTGCATCTAGCCTGTCCAACCCCTTAAGAATTTTGTAAGTTTCTATAAGATCCCCTCTCAATCTCCTAAATTCTAGAGAGTATAAACCAAGTCTATCCAGTCTTTCTTCATATGACATTCCTGACATCCCAGGAATCAGTCTGGTGAACCATCTCTGCACTCCCTCTATGGCAATAATGTCCTTCTTCAGATTTGTAGACCAAAGCTGTACGCAATACTCCAGGTGTGGTCTCACCAAGACCCTGTACAACTGCAGTAGAACCTCCCTGCTCCTATACTCAAATCCTTTTGCAATGAAAGCTAACATACCATTCGCTTTCTTTACTGCCTGCTGCACCTGCATGCCTACCTTCAATGACTGGTGTACCATGACACCCAGGTCTCGCTGCATCTCCCCCTTTCCCCAATCGGCCACCATTTAGATAATAGTCTGCTTTCCTGTTTTTGCCACCAAAATGGATAACCTCACATTTATCCACATTATACTGCATCTGCCAAACATTTGCCCACTCACCCAGCCTATCCAAGTCACCTTGCAGTCTCCTAGCATCCTCCTCACAGCTAACACTGCCCCCCAGCTTAGTGTCATCCGCAAACTTGGAGATATTGCCTTCAATTCCCTCATCCAGATCATTAATATATATTGTAAATAGCTGGGGTCCCAGCACTGAGCTTGCGGTACCCCACTAGTCTGCCATTGTGAAAAGGACCCGTTTACTCCTACTCTTTGAACATACTCGTGGAAGTTCGTAGCATACCACGAGTTTGATTTTATTTGAACTCGGGAGAGCTCTTGGGTGAACTTGCATCGTGGGACAGGCCCTTAAGGATGGGCAAACAAGAATCCACTCTCATAAAGTAGAAGCTGTCACAGATTGCTGTACAGTATCAATGTGTTTTATGATCTCCTGAGAGATAATTGTTTGTTAACAAACTAAGATTGGCAGAAGAAAATAATGAACTAATAAATATGTGTGGAAATCTATTTGAGAATTTGGTATTTTACAGTAGAATGCTGAGCAAGTCTTGTAATGAATCTCGCTTCATGCTGTTTATAGACCATAAAATAAATATGAGATAAGTAGTATCATTTAACACAAAATTCATTGCCTTCCCAAAGGAACGATATGCGATGTCAATGTTAGAAAAACTGATAGAGTGGGGCATCACAAGGACAGGCTTAATCACAGTTATCTTGGAGGAGATTTATATAATTTAAATTGCCGTTGTTAGTGTAGATAGAAGTTCTTTCCTGTTTATCTATATTGAAATGTGCAGACGCTGTTGCACGTTCCAGAGATGTTAAAAATCACCAAGTTTTAATCTCAAATAGTGTCCTCTTACCACCACTTACCTTTGGAACAATGGCAAAAGGGTCATGATGACAAAGATTGTTCAGCCAACAGCTTCTTAGGACAGTGAGAAGTCACTTCTTGTACTCGTGCTTAAATTTGATGCATGAGAAAGTAACATTAGGTTCGGCCACATATGGAGCATTGCATGTAGTTCTGGCCATGTGGCTTCATTCCCACCCAATCTACCTGTGCTGCCACTTTCATGGAACTATGGACTTGCATCTCCAGATCCCGCTGTACATCAAAAACACTTAGGAAACCTATGTGGACGAGCTTGTCCTGCCAGTTCCACCGTTGCCTTCCATATATCCCTTTGTTGTACCTCTTCCACAGCCAACAAAGGACCAGACCTTCCCTTGGTCATCGGTGCCAGCTCTGATTTGTTCTGAAGATTTTCATTCCTCTAGTTTCCCTCCCCCCCTGACACCTATTCCTTTTCTCCAGAGATGCTGTCTGACCAGCATCTGCAGTTCCTTCCTACGCAAGTTTAATTAGAAATACTTTGCTGAATGGAGGAGCAGGTGGTATTACCTGAGATCCCTTGAAGCATTCATTATTGCAAACCCAGCGAATGTCATCTCTGAGGGTTGTGGTGGAGAATAATAATAATAATAATAATAATTTTATTTATAGAGCACTTTAAAAACAATCATAGTTGCAACAAAGTGCTGTACATCACTAATTATTGACAAAAAAGTTAATACACTCCAAAAATAACAATCAAAAGAAATAGTAGGAAAAGACATGTAAAATAAAGAAACATTAAAAACACCAAAAACAGAAGCAAAGCCTCAGGCACGGTCAAAAGCCAGGGAGTACAAATGTGTTTTAACACTGGATTTGAAGATGGACAGTGAGGGGGCCTGTCTGATGTGCAACGGCAGGGTGTTCCAGAGTGCCGGAGCAGCAACAGAGAAGGCTCTATCCCCTCTGAGCTCCGATTAGACCTCGGTACCTCCAGGAGCAGCTGACCATGCGTGTGTGTGCTTGAGACCCTGAGCTAAACCGTGGTGAGTGTGCTCCTGGCAGGGTCACCCACGGCATGCAGGTCGAGGGGGAAGTTTGTGACGAAGCACAGCCTAAGAAGACGGCCACGATGGTGGAACAGGTGGAGGATGGCGTCCTGCCAGCAGGTGGCGACCACAGCGGCTGAGAAGGTGGAAGAAGCTGCAACAGGGAGGTCCGTCTCAGTCACAGACCGGGCGGTGGCTGTCCGTGCACCGGTCTCCCCACGGGAAAAGATGTCACACACGGCCGAGGGGCAAAATGAACCCACCAAGAGGCCAATCATACTCAACTTCATGTGATCGCCAATGAAGAAAAGTCCCAACCCCAAACATGTCCTATCCATGTCCACAGTGGCTTCCTGAACTGCTGAGTTACTCCGACACTTTACGTATTTTAATTTTTTAGGGACACAGCATGGAAACTGGTCCTTTGGCCCACCGAGTCCGCGCCGACCATGATCCTTCATACATCAGTTCTATCCTACACATTAGGGGAAATTTACAGAGGCCAATTAACCGACAAACCTGCACATCTTTGCAATCATATATAATCATATATAACAATTACAGCAGGGAAACAGGCCATCTCGGCCCTTCTAGTCCGTGCCGAACACCTATTCTCCCATCTACCTGCACTCAGACCATAACCCTCCATTCCTTTCCCGTCCATGTACCTATCTAATTTATTTTTAAATGATAAAATCGAATCTGCCTCCACCGGAAGCTCATTCCACAGCTACCACTCTCTGAGTAAAGAAGTTCCCCCTCATGTTACCCCTAAACTTCTGTCCCTTAATTCTCAAGTCAAGTCCTCTTTTGGAAGACCACAATGCCAAACAAAAAGTAAAAGCCACAAAGAGCTGGAGTAACTAAGAAGGTCATCTTTGGGGAACCCACACAGTCACAGGGCAGACGTACAAAGTCTGTGCAGACAGCACCCGAGGTCAGGATTGAACCCGTGTCCCTGGCTCTGTATCTCGATCAGTGCACCACTATGCCACCCTTTTTGATGGTCGCGATGGTGTTCCTCTGCAGGGGGCAGCACAGATACTCCAGATAACATGGAAAAAAACACTGCCATTAAAGCTTTAACTTGCAATAAGCAGCTGTAGTCAGGTAATCAGAAAATGTGATGATCTGAAAGGTTCCCAGTTCTTCTCTTATTCTTGCAAGGATAAGAGAAGAACTGAAAAACTTTAAAGAAGAATTGAACTTTAAAGAAGATCTGAAACATTTTAAAAGAAGAAATTAAAGTAGAAATTTTAAGTTTTAAAGAAGAAATCACTGCGTCTGTCCGTGAAGAACTGGCTACCTGGAAGAAAGAAATGTCTGAAAATTTTAATCAACAAATCGAAGAGTTAAATGAGAAAATTAATTTGATGGAATTCAACTTTAACTCTAGGTTGGACCCCATCTTCGATACAGTAAATCAACAAACTGTAGCCATAACTGAATTAGAGCCAATTGCGGGAACAAGTGCGAAAACTACAAAAAGACTTCTCGCCGAGAACAAGCGTTTAGCAGATTTATCGCATAAAATGACTGAAAAATGTATTGACTTGGAGGGACGTCAGAGAATTTAAGAATTGTTGGTGTTCAAGAAGACAAAGAGGGAAATAAAGATCTCCGTGATTATGCTGCAGACTTAATTTAAAAAAGTCTTAAATTTAGATCAAAAGCCTCTACTAGGTCGGGCACACAGAGCACTGAGACGTTGCCCGAGTGGGAGCCCTCTCCCCAAAGCAACTGATAGTGAAGGTGCAATATGACCATGTTTTGGATGATACTATGAAAAAGATTGCTGGCAACAGAAATCTCCTATTTGAAGGAGACAAGATTAGTATATTTAGAGATTATCCTGTAGAGGTCGCCAGAGGAGAGCGCTTTTTAGAAACATAGAAACATAGAAACATAGAAATTAGGTGCAGGAGTAGGCCATTCGGCCCTTCGAGCCTGCACCGCCATTCAATATGATCATGGCTGATCATCCAACTCAGTATCCCGTACCTGCCTTCTCTCCATACCCCCTGATCCCTTTAGCAACAAGGGCCACATCTAACTCCCTCTTAAATATAGCCAATGGACTGGCCTCAACTACCTTCTGTGGCAGAGAGTTCCACAGATTCACCACTCTCTGTGTGAAAAATGTTTTTCTCATCTCGGTCCTTAAGGATTTCCCCATTATCCTTAAACTGTGACCCCTTGTCCTGGACTTCCCCAACATCGGGAACAATCTTCCTGCATCTAGCCTGTCCAACCCCTTAAGAATTTTGCAAGTTTCTATAAGATCCCCCCTCAATCTTCTAAATTCTAGCGAGTACAACCCGAGTCTATCCAGTCTTTCTTCATACGATAGTCCTGACATCCCAGGAATCGGTCTGGTGAACCTTCTCTGTACTCCCTCTATGGCAACTATTTCTTTCCTCAGATTTGAAGACCAAAACTGTATGCAATACTCCAGGTGTGGTCTCGCCAATACCCTGTACAACTGCAGTAGAACCTCCCTGCTCCTATACTCAGATACTTTATTGAGACAAGAGGGATCCTTAAGAAGATAGAAAACCTGAGATATGGATTGATGTATCCTGCAATACTGAGAGTCACCTACAAGAAGGAGTGACGGCGCGGCTCTGGCTGCAGCGGCTCACCGGCAGTCCCGTTTGTTTGTGTTGTTTATTTTGTTTTGGTTAGTCTAGTTTTTGGTTTTTAGTTTGTGTTTTGGAGGGGGGGGGGGGTTGAAACGGGGTTTGCAGTCTCTCCCTGCGGGGGAATGCGACCTTTTTGTCGTATTCCCCTTCTCTGCCTCCGTCTGCGCTGAGGCCTAATGGAGCTGACGACCTCGAGGCTCCGGAGGCAGAGCCCATCAGGACTCGCCCTGAGCTCGCTCCTGTGAGGGTGGTCCGGCTCAGGGCTGGAAGGGGTTGGGACGCTTCCGTGAGGGCGGCCAGCCCGAGGGTGGAATGAGGCTCCCGTCGGAGCGGCCAAGCTCGGGGAGGTGCGGCGCTCGCAGCCCGAGGGAGGTTCGGCGCCCATGTCGGGGCGGCCCGGTCCGGGGGAGGTACGGCGCCCAAGTCGGCCCAGCCCGAGGCTGAAGACGGCGCAGTACTCACGTGAGGGTGGCTGGGACGGTGTTCTGGCGGTGGTGGCCTGAGTCCGGGGTTCGGCCGCGGGCCAGCGGCTGCGTCTGCAGGACTGGTGGGCGGCAGCTTTGACCACCCCGGGCCGCGGTGTTTGAGCCGCGGGACTGATTATAACATCGCCCGGGGGGGTATCGCCCCAGCACAGAGGGAGAAGAGGAGGGAAGAGACTGCAGACCTAAGACTTTTGCCTCCATCACAGTGAGGAGAGGCTGGGTGGACTCACTGTGGTGGATGTTAATATGTGTTTATTGTTGTTTTTATTGTATTATATGTATGACTGCTGCAACTTCGTTCAGACTTCGGTCTGAATGACAATAAAGGCTACCTTAAACATATCTTCACCGATTACAAGGAAGCATTGGAGTTTGCCCAGGGCATTGACAATCCGATTGATGATTGAACGATATCGATATATAGGTATATGGACGGGAAAGGAATGGAGGGTTATGGTCTGAGTGCAGGTAGACGGGACTAGGGGAGAATAAGTGTTCGGCACGGACTAGAAGGGCCGAGATGGCCTGTTTCCGTGCTGTAATTGTTATATGGTTATATGGTTATATATGGTTATATGATGTCATCATCGTGCAGAGAACAAACTGAGCTTTAAATTGTTATACTCATGGACTAATGAAACCTGATAATGATAGTTGAGCAAGTTTTCTTGCTATTGACATACTATTTTTATATTTTAGTACTAATTACCACTAATTATTACTAATTATTATTAATTAGATTTACTTAGAATTAGTTAAAAATATGAACTGTAAATAAGGTTTAATTTAGGTACTTTATTAATAAAAATGTGTTTGCTTTTTTACATTTGACTAATATTTGATTAATATTTTTTCAGGAGAATAATAATATTTTCATTACTGGATTACAAATCCTTTGGACCTAAAACTGTTTTTTCACCTCCCCCATAAATTGTTTTTATTGAAATTTTATTTTTTACTAAAGCATGGAGCTAGTAATAATTTTTTTTTAAAGGCTACGGAAGTCTTTAGATGGTTAGCCACGCTAGTGTGGCTATCACTAACTACACTGATTATAGATGTCGTTTTTTTCTTTACTAATCATTTATTTTTTTACTTTCTTTATTTTTTACTTAATTATAACTTTAATATTGAATTGAATTATAAGTTTTATTTAAGGAGATATGTCTGGGAGGAAGACTTATTAGATCTAAAATTCATCTATCTTGTGTTCGGGTGGAATGTCGGGTTTAGTGTGTTGAACCATCTACTATTATATAGACTACCCTACCCATAAGATACAAGATATTAATATGAAAATTGGGGGTGAAGGAATTACATTTTGTAGTTGGAACGTTAAGGGAATTAATGAACCAATCAAGAGAGGTAAAGTATTAACACATTTAAAATCACTCAAAGCAGATATAATATTTCTTCAAGAAACTCACCTTAAAAATAAAGCGCATCATAAATTGAAATCAAAATGGATTGCCAAAACGTATCACTCCTCATTCTCTCACAAGTCCAGAGGGGTTGCAATTCTAATCCGTAAAGGTATATCTTTTAAACATATATCAACTATCGTGGATATCGATGTTAGATATATTATATTAGTGGGTGAATTATATTTTTAAAAAGTGATTCTTCTTAACGTTTATGGACCAAATTTTGACAATCCTTTGTTTTTCAAGAAAACACTTAATACTATCCTGGAACTTACACAACATAATTTAATAATTGGTGGAGATTTAAATTGTACATTAGATTCTTATCTAGATAGATCATCAAGACAAAGGAAAATAAAATCCAAGACAAGTGAATTACTAAATTCATACATTAATACTACTAATATCAAAGATGTCTGGAGAATCGAAAACCCATTCAGATAAGAATATTCATTCTACTCACCAGTACATAAAACCTATTCAAGAATAGACAACTTCTTAGTAGACTCTAAACTTATCCCATTTGCTTATAATTCGAAATATCATAATATTATAATTTTGGATCATGCACCTTTATCAATCATGATTAAACTAAATGGAATGACCGAGAAGCAGACACAATGGAGACTTAACCCTCAAATTTTAAATGATAAAGCATGTCACGAATATCTTATTACACAGATAAATATGTTTTTCAGGTCCAATGACCACCTTGAAATATCTGCCTCCCTTCTCTGGGAAACATTCAAAGCATTTGTACGAGGAGCGTTAATCTCCTCACAAGCCTTTCATAATAAAGAGAATCGTGCTGAACAATAGGTATTGGAAATGGGAATGAGGCAATTAGATATAGAGAATGCGGCTGCACCCTCTATGATACAAGACACAAGATACATTTATTTGTCACAAATTTTCCCACTGTGAGGGAAGGCACCAAAGTCAGTCTCTTCCTCTAATGTTCCCCAATGTTCACCCGTGGCCGGGGCCTCCCTGAGCCCTCCGCAGCCGTCGCCACGGGCGGCCCGATGTTCAGGCCCGTTCGCCGGGGTGATGTAAGTCCGACGTCGGGGCTGGGGGACATCCTCAGCGGCCTGGACAACAGAGTCGGCGCCCTCCTGCCGGAGTCCGCAGCTCCCAAAGTCCGCAGGTCACGCTGGGCGGAGACTGATGCTTGCGGCCCTTGGCACAGGGCCCCAGGACCGTGATGATGGTCAGCGTCACCCGCGTTGGGAGCTCTCCAAACCAGAGCTCTACGATGTTGGAGCAACGACCCAATGCTCTGGAGCTCCAAACGGCAACCCAGGTAGGCATCGCACGCTCCGTGGCGAATCCAGCGCTGTGCAGCCGCTGTTGTCGCTCTGGTCCGGTTCCGATCCAGGTGGTAGGCCGCGAGGTGGGGGGCGAGGACACGACTTGGAGAAATAGTCGCGTCTCCGCCAGGAAGCGACTGGGAAACAGTTTCCCCCTTATCCTGCCCCCCCTCCCCCACATAGAAAAGTTAAGGTTTCCCCCCAAAACAGACTTTAAACTAACAAAAAATAAAAAAAAAAAGATTGAAAGGACAAACAGGCTGTAGGCAGAGGCTGCTGACAGTGCGGTGCCCCTAGTGGCATAATAAAACACAATAAAATTGCAGCACTTAAAAATAAGTTAGACCAAATATATTCAGATCAAATCATAAAACTTTATCAACTTACTAAACAACTGCACTTTGAATTCGGTGATAAACCATAAAAACTATTAGCTCGTCAACTCCGAAAACAGGAAGGGGAAAAAAACAATTTATAAAACTAGATCAGATATGGGAGAAATACTAACATTACCCAAGGATATCAATGACAGATTTTCACAATATTATCAAACACTTTATTCAACCAAAACGACAGTGCTCTGCAGGAATGGAATAATTTTTACAGAAATGTAATCTTACAGATTTAGATCTGAAAGAGAGGGAATTATTAGGTGCTGAAATATCAATAAAAGATATTGAAGAGTCTATTAGATCTTTAAAAAACGGCAAGGCAACCGGCCCAGATGGTATAGCTTTTGAATTTTATTAAAACATTTATGACCTGATTCTCCACGACTACAGACATTATATAATTACACCTTTACTCAACAGAAACTGCAGAATCAACAATAATACTTATACCAAAAACGGATAAGGACCTTGAGGACCCAGGTTCATATAGAACAATTGCTCTCTTAAACACCGATCAGAAAATATTAACTAAGATTTTAGCACATCGATTTTTAGTGATAGTTTAGTGATTCATAAATGAATACACCGCAATCAAACAGGTTTCATTCCAAAACGTTATTCATTTTATAATCTGAGACGATTATTTAACATTATATATTCAAATAGAATAGCTAATGTAGATCTAGCAGTTATCTCGTTAGATGCTGAAAAATCATTTGATCAGGTGGAATGGCCCTATTTATTTTCGGTGATGGAAACATTTCAACTGGTCGAGAAGTTCTGCACATGGGTTAAGCTTTTATATACTAATCTAACAGCTAGAATATTGACAAACCAAATGTTATCACCTAAATTTAATTTATCTAAAGGTTGTAGACAAGGATGCCCACTATCTCTGTTATTATTTGCCCTTGCTATTGAACCACTGGCAGAAAGAGTTAGAGTCCACCCAGAAATATATGGGTATAATACTAAAGATACAGTTAATAACATTTCTTTATATGTAGACAATGTATTACTATACATTACAAATACAGAAACCAGCATTTCAAACTTGTAATTATCTTATAACTCAATTTGGCTCATTTTCAGGATATAGAATTAATTGGAATATTAAGTGAAATTATGCCAATTACGGAACTTAACATATACATTGCAACAATCTCCTTTTAAAATAGTCAATGAAAAATTTAAATATCTAGGAATTTATGTGACTATGAAATATACTTCTTTATTTAAATTAAATTTTCCACTTTTACTTAATAAGTTGCATAAGAATATTCAGTATTGGAAAACACTTCCCATCTCAATGCTCGGTAGAATTAATGCCATAAATATGATTTTTCTTCCGCAATTACTGTATCTTTTTCAATCAATCCCGATATATCTCCACCAATTTTTTTTTAAAAGTTGATTCTATTGTCACAAGTTTTATTTGGGATTATAAGAACCATAGAATAAGTAAAAAACATTTATCTAAATCCAAGACGAATGGAGGATTAGTTTTACCAATTTTTTTATTTTACTTTTGGGCAGTTAACATTAAAAGTATGAACTTCTGGTTGGAAGATGTGGATCAGCAACCAGACTGGTTAAAGATGGAAAAGGAAGACTGTCTGCCTTTGAAATTGGTCCGATTCTGTTAGCTCCCACAAAACTGAATAAAAAAACCTATGGTGAAAATCCTATAATATACAGTGGTATACGAATTTGGAAACAATTAAAAAAGACTTTAAAATTGGATAATTTATCACTCTTTCTCATCATTGTAAATAATCCTTCATTTAAACCCCCTGTGTTGGATAAAGGTTTTGTACAATGGAAAAATTATGGAATTAAAAAGGTGGGACATCTTTATAGAAAAGGTATTTTTCTTTCATTTCAGGAGTTACAACAGAATTATGGACTACATTCAAATATTTTTTTTAGATATTTACAACTTAGAGATTATGTATTAATCACATACACAAGATTACAGGACTCGAGAGCCAGAGACTCTTGATGAATGTTTGAATAAACATCCTAATACAGATAAATTAATATCTCACATTTATAATACTCTTTTAGATAGTGAGCTCCCGTCAACAGAATTATACAGACAAGCATTGGAAAATGAATTAGCTCAACCTGTGATGAAAGTCTACAACATATACGTTAAATGTCAGACATTCTTTAATACAATTTAAAGTACTACATAGACTGTATTACTCTAAAACAAAATTAAATATAATTTTTCCAAATATCTCCCCTATCTGTGACAAATGTCAATATTCAGAGGCTAATTTAATTCATACTTTTGTAAATTGTATAAACATTTCTGGACGGATATTTTAAAAATTATTTCCAAAGTTGTTAATATCCAATTGGATCCCGACCCAAAACTAATAATATTAGGAATATCAGAACAAAGCCTAAAACTTACAATAAGCCAAAGAGATTTCCTTGATTATAGTATAATAATTGGGAAAAAATCAATATTAAAATTTTGGAAAAACCCAACAACCCCCACAATTAAAATGTGGATTGTGGAGATGTCGGAGACCTTACATTTGGAAAAAATTAGACTTGTCTTAATTGACAAACCAAAATTATTTGCTAGAATATGGTCTCCATTTATAGATTTTCTGAAAGGGTAAATTGGTCCAGCACGGAAGCCTGACTGAAACTTGAATCCAAGATTAGATGTATAGTTAGATTTTATAATCTACTGACCTATCTCCTAAACTGCATTATTGGTAATTTATTCTATATTTTCATATTTTTTTAAACTTTCTTTCTTTTGTTTCTATAAACAAAAATAAACAATTAGAAGCAGCGTTAATACATAATTGGTAAACGAGGACCCCAGCTACTAACAACATGTAATTGATATACAAAATGTGTTTAGATTACAATATGTATATGTGTCTAATAATAAAAAAATATATATTAAAAATGAAAGTGTTCCCAGTGGAGATTATCTCCAGTGAATCCTAAAGCAAATTCCATCAAATTACTTCAGTACTGATCACCCCCTCCAGTTGTTTGATGGTGCTGTTAGGTAATCTGAATGTAGTAACAGATATCGTGCAGAGGGAATCAGATGGATGGGGAAAGCAGATAATTGTCCGTCACAGATATGAAAGAATATTAAAAAAAAATGTAAAACTGACTCTAATTAAACTATTTTCATCGTAAGCAGCGACACTCCTGTATCAATTTGTCCCCAAATTTGCTATTTCACGCACGGTCAGCTTACATCAAAACATTTTAGAATGTTTGGGATATACCAGAAGCTAATTCAGAGAGTGCTGAGAAGAAGCTGCTAGATATGAAAGAACTATCCTTCATGCAGCATTGATTTATGTTCAACCATCAGTAACTAATTCCATTTCACTGGAGATTAAAATGTAGTTTCTCAGCAGGATATCACAGGCAAATATCATATCTTATCTGAAAACAGTATTTGCTGCTGATTTTAAATAGATTGTTGGTTTCACATAATAAATACAATTTTAAAGAGATTTGTTCTTGATTTTCATAACAACAGAGTTTTAGCTATTCATATTAGCTTGAAGTACCACTTCAGTATCCATGTGAAATATGGAAAGGTTACTCAATTCATCACAAATGTTGGGATTAGAATTTTTTTAATGATAAGTGTCTTCTGCATTGCATGGACTTTAATGCATGCTTCAAGCAGAGCCTCATGAAAGGAGGTTTTTAATAACCTATTGTTTTTCATTAAAGAATGAAAAATTATACTTGCACTTAAGAGCTGCATTCAAAGCTGCAAAATGCGTTTGATTTCAGTGTTGCTTTGATGAGATAGTCATAGAATGATACAGGGTAGAAACAGGGCCTTTGGCATAACTTGTCTACACCGGCCAACATGTCCCAGCTACACTAGTCCCACCTGCTTGCGCCTAGACAATATCCCTCCAAACCTATCCTTTTAATTAAAAAAAAAAAAAAAAAAAAAAATTATTTTAAAAACTTATTTATTTATTAGAAGTACATAAGTTACAGTAGTACAAGCCACATATATCTTATTACATTTATTGTACCCCTTCATTTTTTAAGCTTTAAGGAAAGAAAGTAAATAAAGTGAGCGAGAGTCGTGTTAGTGTGAAAGAGTGATCAAAAAGAAAAACCCATTAAACAAAGAGTTAAGAGAAAAAAGTTAAAAAATAGGCCAAAAGAAAGAAAGAAAAAGAAACACAGCCTCTATTATGAAAACCGTGCAAAAAGGGATATACCAACTTCGAATTTTTCATCCCCCCTTACCAGATCCTGACACCATTTCTTTTTTAAAGTACTGTTGCACCTTATACTTGTAGTAAGTCGATAAATGCAGACCACGTCTTTTGGAAGTGGTCTGGTTTGCCTGCAAGGAGGAGTCTCATCCTATCCTAACCATATAACACAGTTGTTTAAAGATGAGTAGTGCCTTCAAGAATCATATATGTTGAAGCAGATCATTTGGTCCAACACATCTGCAAGAGGCGTCCATTCTAATCCCACCCTCCAGCACAGTCCTTTGTCCTGCAGGGTGCTACTCTTCAGCCCCACTTCTAATGTCTTCTAACGTGTTGAGGCCATGTAATCCACCAAAATGAACAACAGCAGGTCCACTGAAGAGATAAAAGCAAATCAGAGACAGCACACAGAACCTTAAACATAGAACCTTAAACATAGAACATCAGCTGTTCCTTATCTCTGGAGATGCTGCCTGTCCTGCTGAGTTACTCCAGCATTTTGTTTATTTTCAGTGTAAATCAACATCTGCAGTTCCTTCCTGAACATACCTGTAGAACAGTACAGCTCAGGAACAGGCCCTTCAGCCCACACTGTGTACTGCCAGGATAAACCAATTTCTGCCTGCACATGATCAATATCCCTCCATTCCCTGCATATCCGTGCCTATTTAAAAGTCTCTTAAATGCCATGATCGTATCTGTCTCTGCTACATCATGTTCCAGGCATCCACTACCGTCTGTGTTCAAAACCTGCTCCACACATCTCCTTTAAACTTTGCCCCTCTCACCTTAAAGCGATGCTTTTTAGTCTTTAACATTTCCACCCAGGGAAAAAAAGATTCTGACTGCCTATCGTAGCTATGCCTCACATCATTTTGTATACTTCTATCAGGTAAACATAAACCAGATTACTTCATAACCTATTTGACGGAGGGATTTGATAGTGAAGCAACATTTCTGAAAATCAGTAAGCAAGGTGGATAGTTTTGCAATATTACATTAGAATCATCTTCAGAAACCAGAGAATCAGCATTCCAGTGACAAACACCAGTTAGCATTTATGCATTTACAATTTTTGCTGCCTTTTTTTTATACACTGAGTGACAACTTCCTACAAATATGTTTCAAGCGTATTAATGTGTAATAATCCCAACCAAATGAAAATCAATGTAGAGTTACTGCCTACACGTTGCCTCGTTTGAGCCACCAGCATAATCAACGACCAGTCTCACCCCAGTCACTCTATCAATCTCCCTCTCCCATCAGGCAAGGGGTACAGAAGTTGGAAAATGCATACCTCCAGATTCAGGGACATTTTCTTCCCAGCTGTTATCAGGCAACTGAACCGTTCTCTCACCAACTAGAGAGCAGCCCTGACCTCCCATCCACCTCATTGGAGACCTCTGGACTACTGTCTTTAATTGGACTTTATTGGACACTATCTTTCACAAAACATTATAACCTTTACCCTGTATGTGTACATTGTGGATGGTTTGCTTGAAATTATGTATAGTTTTTTGCTGTCTGGATAGCACACAACAAAAGGTTTTTTACTGACAATAATAATAAACTAAACTGACTAGACTAAACTACAGGAAAATGAAACGAGAAAATAAAATGGGCTTGAAATACATCATTAAAGGAGGGCATCATTAAATAGTTATGTGAGGGCACCATTAAATGGGAGGGAGGGAGAGAGATAAAGGGAGGGAGGGAGGGATGGAGGCGGCAGCAGGTGATGGATGGTCAGGCAAGAGTCGGCTGCTTGCCCCTCTTTCGGGCCTACGTCCGTGCACGTGTGTCCCTGGAGAGGGAACATGCGGTGTTCACGGGGACTTTGGAGGTATTCCGTGGGCGCTGGTCACCGCGTGGGGTTGAGAGTATTGTGAATAATGATTGTAATGTTGTACTATAATGACCCTGGATATAATGTAAGTTTGTTTTGTGTATGACTTGATCTGTTGTATTATTTGATATGTTGAATAAAGTCTTGGAAAAACAAAAAAGAAAAAAAAAAGGTGGGATGGAGGCCTGGAGGAAAGAGAGATAGAGAGGGGGGAGAAGAGGAGAGCGGGAGTTTGAGATTGGGAAGATAGAAGGGGAGAAAGGGGGAGAGAGTGGGGTGTGAAGAGGGGGATTTGTGTGGGGAGTGGGGGGTTCCGACACTGACAAACATTGAACAGGTGTGATGGATAATATCCTCTCTCTCTCTCCCTCCCTCTTCCCCCTCCTCCCTGCCCACCTCTGACCCATTCCCCTCTGTCTCTCTCCCCCAACCCCCCCCCCCCCCCACCTCTCCCTGCCTTTACCCAACATTCTCATCTATCCCTCTGCTCCACAACATCATGCCTTCCCCCTTTCTCACTCTCCTTTTCTCATTCCCTCTCTCCCACCACCCTCGCACCCGCTCCTGACCAATGGCGGCTCCTCTACAAGGGATTACAACCCCCAACATGCACTAGGGCCCTGTAGTCCACCCCCCCTCAACTCGCTCACTCATTCACCCCCCTCAACTCACTCATTCATCGCTAAACTTACTCCCTCCCCCTCCACTCACTCCCTCCTTTCACCCCTCCCCCTCAACTCATTCACTCATTCAACCACTCACTTCAACTTACTCCCTCCCCTCCCCTCATTTACTCCCTCCACCCTCAACTCACTCCCTGCCTTCCCCCATTCCCTCCCTTCCCTCTCTCCCCCCTCCTTCACACGTCTTTGCTCCTCTCCCTCATTCACTCCCTCCCCTCCATCCTCCCACCCACAACACACTCCCCCCTCCCTCCTTCCCTCCCTTCCTCCTCTCTATCCTTCCCTTCCCCGCTCCCCCCTCACTTTCCACTCAGTCACCCACTCTTTTCCTCCTCCCTCCCATCATTCCCTCCTGCCTCTTATTCACCCCCATGCTTCCTTCTTTCCCTCCCAATCCTCATTCACTCCCTACCTCCCTCCCTCTCAGATTCCCTCCCTCTCGCCCCACAGTCACACACTTTGTTCCTTCTTCCCTTCTTCCTCCATGCCTTATCTTCCCTTCTACCTCTCCCTCATTCCACCCCTCATTGGCTCCCTCTGCTCTATCCTACCCTTTCTCCTCCATCCATACCCTCTTTCAGATTTCCCTCCCTCCCTCTACCACCCCCTGTATCCCCTCTCTCTGTCCCCACACTCACTCCACCCCTCCACTCACTCCGCAAAACTAAAGTCCGCATTGCCACCAAAGGCCAGCCCATAGAAGATCAAAGTTGCTGAGGTCGGAGTTGTTCATTGTTGAAGAACCTGATTGTTGTTGGGAAGAAGCAGAGAAGTCAAGACTGACAAAAGTCACCCCCACCCCCAGGATAGTTGCGGATTAGTACGGGTGACAGGGGTTATGGGGAGAAGGAAGGGGAATGGTGTTAGGAGGGAGAGATAGATCAGCCATGATTGAATGAAGGAGTAAACTTGATGGGCTGAGTGGCCTAATCCTACTCCTATCACAAGAACATGAACTTCAACCTCTTATTAAAATACAGGGGGGCTGTTATTGTGGGGGACGGGGGGGGGGGACGGGGACGGGGACGGGGGGGGGGGGGGGGGGGGGGGACCACTGTGTGGAAGTGTTAACCCACAAAATAATTAAGGGTGAGGGCATCATTAAATATTTATGGAAGGGCATCATTAAATATTTATGGAAGGGCACCGTTAAATATTTATGGAAGGGCACCATTAAATTTCCCTCGCTCCTATTTAATGGTGCCCTTCCATAAATATTTATAGAAACATAGAAAACATAGTAGGATTACAACCCCCAACATGCACTAGGGCCCTGTAGTCCATCCCCCCTCAACTCACTCATTCATCACTCATTTCTATGTTTCTATGTTTCTAAATATTTATGGAAGGGCACCATTAAATAGGAGTGAGGGAAAGAGAGGGAGGGAGAGAGGGAGGGAGGGAGAGAGAGAGAGAGGGAAAGAGAGGGAGGGAGGGAGGGAGAGAGTGCAGGGGAAGTGAGAGATAGAGAGGGGGAGAACAAGGGGAGAGTATGAGGGGGAGAAGGGGAGAGAGAGGGGAAGTGGGGACAGAGAGAGAGGGGGGGGTGAAGAGGGGGAGAGTTTGTGGGGAGTGGGGGGGTTCCTACACTGACAAACAATGAACAGGTATGATGGATGATATCCTCTCTCTCCCTCCCTCCCTCTTCCCCCTCCACCCTGCCCACCTCTGACACACTCTGTCTCTGTCTCTCTCCATCACCTCCCCCCTCTCCCTGCCTTAACCCAACACTGTGATGTGCAGGTACACAAAAATGCTGGAGAAACTCAGCGGGTGCAGCAGCATATATGGAGCGAAGGAAATAGGTGAAGTTTCGGACCGAAACCCTTCTTCAGACTGATGGGGGTTGGGGGGGAGAAGGAAGGAAAAAGGGAGGAGGAGGAGCCCAAGGGCGGGAGGATGGGAGGAGATTTGTTCGAGGGTTAAGGAAGGGGAGGAGACAGCAAGGGCTAGCAAAATTGGGAGAATTCAATGTTAATGCCATCAGGATGCAAGCTACCCAGGCGGAATATGAGGTGCTGTTCCTCCAATTTCCGGTGTTGCTCACTCTGGCAATGGAGGAGACCCAGGACAGAGAGGTCGGATTGGGAATGGGAGGGGGAGTTGAAGTGCTAAGCCATCGGGAGTTCAGGTAGGTTATTGCGGACTGAGCGGAGGTGTTCGGCTAAACGATCGCCCAACCTCCGCTTAGTCTCACCGATGTAAATCAGCTGACATCTAGAGCAGCGGATGCAGTAGATGAGGTTGGAGGAGATACAGGTGAACCTTTGTCGCACCTGGAACAACTGCTTGGGACCTTGAATGGAGTCGATGGGGGAGGTGAAGGGACAGGTGTTGCATTTCTTGCGGTTGCAACGGAAAGTGCCCGGGGAGGGGGTGGTACGGGAGGGAAGGGAAGAATTAACAAGGCAGTTGCGGAGGGAGCGGTCTTTGCGGAAGGCAGACATGGGGGGAGATGGGAAGATGTGGCGAGTGGTGGGGTCACGTTGGAGGTGGCGGAAATGGCGGAGGATTATTTGTTGTATTTGCTGGCTGGTGGGGTGAAAGGTGAGGACTAGGGGGACTCTGCCCTTGTTGCGAGTGCGGGGATGGGGAGAGAGAGCAGTGTTGCGGGGTGTGGACGAGACCCTGGTGCGAGCCTCATCTATGGTGGAGGAGGGGAATCCCCGTCCCCTGAAGAGCGAGGACATTTCCGATGCCCTGGTGTGGAACGTCTCATCCTGGGAACAGATGCGGCGTAGGCGGAGGAATTGGGAGTAGGGGATGGAGTCTTTACATGATCTCTGATGTGCAGGTCTGTAGGATAGTTTACTTTAGTTTAGTTTACAGATACAGCACGGAAAACAGGCCCTTCGGCCCACCGAGTCCGCGCGCCCAGCCATCCCCGCACACTAACACTATCCTACACACACTGGCTGACCTGTCCCTCCCCTCACACTCACCCTCCCCTATCCTCTCCTTCTTCCTATTCACTCCTTCCCCTCTCTGCCCCCTTTCCCCTCATTCCCTTCCTCCACTCATTCACCATCCCTACACTCATTCCCTTCCCTCGTTTACTCTCCCTCCTCTTTTCACTCTCCTCCTCCCTTCCTCTCCCCTCAGTCAATCCCTCCTTGTTTTCGCTCCCTCCCTCCCTCCCTCCCTCCCTCCCTCCCTCCCTCCCTCCCTCCTCCCCTCATCCCTAACTCCACTCCTTCCCTACATTCACTCTCTTCTTCCTCTCATTCACCCCTTCCCCCCCTCCTCCCTCTCTCCTTATTCTCTCTCCTCCATCCTTCCTCCTCTCCCGTCAAATACACACATTCTTTTTCTCCCTCTACCTCTCCCCTCCCTCTATCCTTCATTTCCTCCTTCCAGAAAACATCATTCCCCCCCCTCACTCTCTCTCCCTTTCCTTATTCCCTCTCCCTCTTTCCCCCCCCCGCCCACCCCTGCTCCCCCTCCTGGCCAATGGCAGCTCCTCCTCTAGGGACTACAACCCCCAGCATGTTCCCCCCTGTTTCCCACCTCCAGGATAGATTGCTGACTAGTACAGGTGTCAGGGGTTATGGGGAGAAGGCAGGAGAATAGGGTTAGGAGGGAGAGGTAGATCAGCCATGATTGAATGGCGGAGTAGATTTGATGGGCCGAAAGAAACTTAGAAACATAGAAACATATGAGACCACATTGGAGTATTGTGTACAGTTTTGGTCTCCTAATTTGAGGAAGGACATCCTTGTGATTGAGGCAGTGCAGCGTAGGTTCACGAGATTGATCCCTGGGATGACAGGACTGTCATATGAGGAAAGATTGAAAAGACTAGGCTTGTATTCACTGGAGCTTAGAAGGATGAGGGGGATCTCATAGAAACATATAAAATTATAAAAGGACTGGACAAGCTAGATGTAGGAAAAATGTTCCCAATGTTGGGCGAGTCCAGAACCAGGGGCCACAGTCTTAGAATAAAGGGGAGGCCATTTAAGACTGAGGTGAGAAAAACCTTTTTCACCCAGAGAGTTGTGAATTTGTGGAATTCCCTGCCACAGAGGGTAGTGGAGGCCAAATCACTGGATGGATTTAAGAGAGAGCTAGATAGAGCTCTATGGGCTAGTGGATTCAAGGGATATGGGGAGAAGGCAGGCATGGGGTTATTGATTGGGGATGATCAGCCATGATCACAATGAATGGCGGTGCTGGCTCGAAGGGCCGAATGGCCGCCTCCTGCACCTATTTTCTATATTTCTATGAAAATAGGCAATGTATAAAAACATGCCTTGTGCAGGAGACTAATGTTAATTTCTTCAATGCACATTATGTACAAGTCATGCACATATATGTTGCAAACCAGGGCCGTTTACACAGTCATGTAGAGAAAGAGTAATTCATTTCAGGATTTGCATGCAAATCACCAACTATATCTGTTGTGCTGCTGCAAGTAAGAATTTAATTGTTCCATTTCAGGATATATGGCGATAAAACACTCTTGACCCTTGGCCTTGTTTCATGTCCAGTTCCTGCCCCACTACTTTCAATCTGAAGAAGGGTCCTGACCTGAAACATCACCTATCCATTTTCTCCAGAGATGCTGCCTGACCTGTTAAATTACTCCAGCATTTTGTGTCAATATTTGGTATAAACCAGCATCTGCAGTTTCTTCTCATTATGTACTGTGAAGCGCGGTTCTCAATGGAACGGAGCAGAATTAATTGCTGACGTCTGTAATAAACTCCATAAAAACAATGCATGTAATGTCTGTGCCTTTAATGGTTCAATGCTGCTTTATTGTCACATGTGTGAAGTGCAAATGCATAGTGAAATTATTTTCTTACAAACAGTCCAGTAGAGTACTGCCATACCTAAACACATCCCTGGTTAGCAATTGTACAGAAATAGTCTACTGAGCCTGCATGCAAGAGGCGCCATGGTTTGGTGCCATTTTCCAAGTCAAGTCCATGATCTAGTTGTTATGGGTGGTGCCCAATCCAGGTAAACCCCAGGCTGTTGCGGGCCTCCAGCCATCGCCATCCAAGAAGTGTTTAAATTTGAGTCAGGTTCTACCTGGTGCCCCTTGTGGCTAGCCAAGAATATAGAGGAGGACAGTAAAAGCCTCTTTAGGTATGTGAAGTGGAAAAAAATAGTTAAGACCAAAGTTGGACCCTTGAAGACCGAAAAAGGTGAATTTATTATGGGGAACAAGGAAATGGCAGATGGGTTGAACAGGTAGATTAGGTAAACAGGTAAATGATAGACAAGTTGAACGAGGAAACATTCTCACAGAGAGTTGTGAGTCTGTGGAATTCTCTGCCTCAGAGGGCGGTGGAGGCCGGTTCTCTGGATACTTTCAAGAGAGAGCTAGTTGGGCTCTTAAAGATAGTGGAGTCAGGGGATATGGGGAGAAGGCAGAAACGGGGTACTGATTGGGGATGATCAGCCATGATCACATTGAATGGCGGTGCTGGCTCGAAGGGCCGAATGGCCTACTCCTGCACCTATTGTTTATTCTATTGTCAAATTAGGACTTCAGCATTTGTAGCTGTGATGTCTCATCAAACCCACGCAACGACTGACATCACTGCTGTATGCTTTGCCCCACTCATGCATGGGGTGTGTCAGATGATCATAAATACAGGCTCCAGATTCGCACTGGATGATCAAGCTGACAAAATGTTTAGATGGTGGCAGGTAGTTGAACTGCTCTTTCACAGCTCCAGTGATCCACATTCAATCCTGACCTCTGATGCTGCCTGTGTGGAATTTGCACGTTCTCTCCATCACCAAATACGCTGGTTTCCTCCATGTACTAAAGTGTGTTGAATGGTTCGTTAAAAAGCCACTGCAACTTGCCCCTCAATAAGTGTCGGAATCTAAGTTGGGTGAGAATGCGCCAAAAATGAATTGCGATTCATGATGGATCAGTAAGACTGGGTATTTGATGCTTTGCATGGACTTAGTGGGCTGAAGGGCCTCTTTCCATGCTGTATAATGTCTTCCTAACTCAAAAATACATATTTACTTCTATTCACATGTAATGCTATTAATGGAAGGTAAAGAGAACAGTGTAATTGTGGACGTAGCACAGACCATCACACAAACCAACCTCCCTTCAATTAATAATAATAATAATAAATTTTATTTATGGGCGCCTTTCAAGAGTCTCAAGGACACCTTACAAAAATTTAGCAGGTACAGGAAAAACATGTAAGGGGAATGAAATAAATAGTAGAGACATGACTAGGACACTCCATCTCCACTTCACGCTGCCTCAGCAAGGCCACCAGAATAATCAAGGACGAGTCTCACCCCAGTCACGACATCTCCTCCCCTTTCCCAAGAGGCAAGAGGTACAGAAGTCTTGGCTGTTATCCAGCACTGAACCACCTCAACAGCAACTGGAGAGTGATCCTGATCTGCTATTGGCGACCATCAGACATCTCTTTAATTGGACTTTACTGGGCTTTATCTTACACTAAATGATATTATCTTTGTAAACTGTGGATGGCTCGATTGTAATCCTGTACAGCCTTTCCACTGAATGGATAGCACCCAACAAAAAGCTTTTCACTGTACCTTGGTACATGTGACAATAAATTAAATTAACTAACTATACTAAATAGTCACACATCATGTGTGTTGTGTCTACAGGCTTGTTTTATTGGAGGAAGTAATCGGTATTGGTATTGTATATTGCACATTAATACTTGAAACATTAGCTATCTATGTATTTCGGAAACTGTCATGCATTGAACAATATTCAGCATTACCATATTTTAATGTTTCCATTTATTTTGCAAAGATTAAACTCTCTTGACGACTTGATTTTTGAGAAGGTGAAAAGCAATTAAATAAAATAGCTGTGAAGTAAAAGAGTCAAAGTTATCTGTTCAATTGACATTACAATTCCCACTTCTCCAGATTAAAATTATTTTGCAAATGCAGCTGATGCTCGGTAACAGTCCCAAAGCCGCAATTACATAGTTACATGAGATTAGGGAAGCACAATGGTGCAGCTGACGGAGCTGCAGCCTCACAGTGTCAGAGACCTGAGTTTGATCTTGATCTTGACATGAAACATAGAAACATAGAAAATAGGTGCAGGAGTAGGCCATTCGGCCCTTCGAGCCTACACCGCCAATCAATATGACCATGGCTGATCATCCAACTCAGTATCCTGTACCTGCCTTCTCTCCATACCCCCTGATCCCTTTCGCCACATGGACCACATCTAACTCCCTCTTAAATATAGCCAATGAACTGGCGTCAACTACCTTCTGTGGCAGAGAATTCCAGAGATTCACCACCTTCTGTGTGAAAAATGTTTTTCTCATCTCGGTCCTAATAGATTTCCCCCTTATCCTTAAACTGTGACCCCTTGTTTTGGACTTCCCCAACATCGGGAACAATCTTCCTGCATCTAGCCTGCCCAACCCCTTAAGAATTTTGTAAGTTTCTATAAGATCCCCCCTCAATCTTCTAAATTCTAGCGAGTACAAGCCGAGTCTATCCAGTCTTTCTTCATATGAAATTCCTGACATTAGTGATTATTTTTCAAAACTCTTTAGATTCTGGAGTAGTTCCTGAGGATTGGAGGGTAGCTAATGTAACTCCAGTTTTTAAAAAGAGAGGGAGAGAGAAAACGGGGAATTACAGACCAGTTAGTCTAACGTCGGTAGTGGGGAAACTGCTAGAGTCAGTTATTAAAGATGGGATAGCAGCACATTTGGAAAGTGGTGAAATCATTGGACAAAGTCAGCATGGATTTATGAAAGGTAAATCATGTCTGACGAATATTATAGAATTTTTTGAGGATGTAACTAGTAGAGTGGATAAGGGAGAACCAGTGGATGTGTTATATCTGGACTTTCAGAAGGCTTTTGACAAGGTTCCACATAAGAGATTAGTATACAAACTTAAAGCACACGGTATTGGGGGTTCGGTATTGATGTGGATAGAGAACTGGCTGGCAGACAGGAAGCAAAGAGTAGGAGTTAACGGGATGAGAAATTCGGACTGAGATGAGAAAAACATTTTTCACACAGAGAGTGGTGAATCTGTGGAATTCTCTGCCACAGAAGGTAGTTGAGGCCACAGTTCATTGGCTATATTTAAGAGGGAGTTAGATGTGGCCCTTGTGGCTAAAGGTATCAGGGGGTATGGAGAGAAGGCAGGTACAGGATACTGAGTTGGATGATCAGCAATGATCATATTGAATGGCGGTGCAGGCTCGAAGGGCCGAATGGCCTACTCCTGCACCTACTTTCTGTGTTTCTATGTTTCTATGACATCCCAGGAATGTCTGGTGAACCTTCTCTGTCCCTGGTGTGCCAGGTGGTGGAATGTGTGTTTTTATTAAGGGTAATGATTGGAAAAGGGCTATCGAAAAAGATTTTGCAGATAATTTGAGAAATCTTTATACATGCAGAAGCCGCTCAAGAACTGGTTTATCGACAGAAGGAGCCCGTCAAAACAATTCAATGTATTATTTGTTGAATCTAAGGGAACAAGGTTAGACCACCAAAACAGGGCATCTACAAGCTTTCTCTGCATCCTCATCTTTAGAACACTATATTTTTAGGTATTAGACAAATAGAGGGATACGGGATTGATGCAGGAAAATGGTGCTGAGGTAAAATATATTATGCTGAATGACAGAATAGTCATAATGGGCTAAATGGCCTACATCTTTTTTTAAGTCTGGTATGTTGTCAGTATGAAGTGGAAATGAAATGAGTTCCTTTGGATAAAATCAGTGATCTCTTATAGGATGGATATCAAACATTTTTCGGTAGGTGGCGCGACTCTCGTCAGCAGCGGCCTCTGCAGCCTGTCTGCGTTTTTATTAATATTTTTTGTCTATGTTTTTATGTAGTTTTTTGTTGGGGGTGTGTGTGTGGGGGGGGGGGGGGGGGGTGGGGGGGGAGGGGGGGGTAACTTTTAAATCTCTCCCTGCACGGGAGACCCAACCTTTTCTTTGTCGGGTCTCCGTTGTCGTTGGGGCTGCAACGTGGAGCGGCCTCCAACAGGAAGACCGGGGGCTCTGGTGCCGACCACTACTCACCTCACCGTCGCGGAGCTGGCCGAGTCCAGAGCGGGTGGAGCGGTGGTGGAGCGCTGCTGCTGCTGCGGCCCGACCTCCAGAGATTCGGAGGCTGCAACTGCGGGTCTGGCGGACGGTGGCACCGGGAGCCCGCGGGTCCCTGGAGGGAGACCGCTTTTCAGGGCTCCCGCAACGGCGACTTCTCCCGCCCGAGTTGCGGGGTTGAAGAGCTCCTGGAGCGGGGCCTTACAGCACCGCCCCGCGCGGCTTGGAATGGCCGCGGGACTCTGCGAGCGCACGCCGGGGGCTCCAACACCAAGACCCGGTGTGCGACCTTGCATCACCCGGCGTGGCTTTAATGGCCGCGGGACAATCGCCATCGCCAGCCGGGGGCTTTGACTTTGACTCTGACATGGGGGGGGAGAGTGCAGTGGAGAGATACGTTTTTTTGGCCTTCCATCACAGCAATGTGATGGATGTTTATGTAAATTATGTTGTGTCTTGGGTCTATTTGTTTGTAATGTATGGCTGCAGAAACATCATTTCGTTTGGACCTCAAGGGGTCCAAATGACAAATAAATTGTATCTTGAATCTTGTATCTTGTTATCAGGAAATTGTAGAGGATTGTCCAGACCATCACACAAATTAACTTCCATTACATTAACTCAATTTACACCTCACACTGCCTTGGCAAGGCCACCAGCATAATCATTCACCAGTCTCATCCCGGCCACTCCCTCTTCTTCCCCTCTCCCATCAGGCAAGGTATATAGAAGTGTGAAATGCACATCTCCAGATTCAGGGACAGTTTCTTCCCAGCTATTATCAGGCAACTGAACCGTCCTCTCAACAATTGGAGAGTGGTCCTTGTAATTTTACTTCGGAGTCACGTGAGGGACTCCATGAAAAGAAACCCGCTACGCGCATGCGTGTCATATCGCATACACGCATTGACGGAGTCAGAAGTGGGAGACAACGTCTCCCTAGAGAGAAAGGCAAAGAAGCAGGTAAGAGACTGCAAAATTTTTCCACTTACCTTGCAGGTAGGAAATACAAGAAGCTGCAGGAGCTGGAGGGAGACTGTAGAAATGTTGCAGCCAGAACCAGCTAGCAGCAGCCGTTTAGCGGGGAATCCTCCGGAGAGGTTTCCCTAACGGCTATTTTTAGCACAGAACAGCTGTGCCCGACATCGCTACCCGCACCGGCAAGAGACTGCTGCCGGGCAGGGAAACTAAGCTACACGGCCCGGGGAGTTTCTAGACCAAGTCGGGTCTATTTTTAGCCGCAGTCGTTCGGCGCTCCGCAGCTGATTAAATCAGCTGCACCACCCGGGGAGAGAGAGAGAGAGAGAGAGAGAGAGCAGACATCGGGAACAGCAGCCCATGGACCTGTGCTACGGGGTCTGTGGGGCTGCGGGAGGAAGGACGTTCCTCCGAAAACGGCAGGCTGAAAACCAGTACAGGTAAGAACAAATTTCCCTTACCTTTTTTGGTGCTTTTTTCCAGAGTGCTTGCTGAATTCTGAAGAGACTGGTATGTTGCTGAACAGCAGCGAGCCACCTAAGGAAGGCAGGCCACAGCCACAGGTGGTTACTGGTGGGATGCTGAACAGCAGGGAGCCACCGACTGATGTCAGTATAGAGCTGAAGGGCTGTTGTTTAATGACCAGCAGCAGCCAGCTATAAATGTCGGCACCAGCATCTCCCAGATGGGAGCGAGTGCCAAACTTCACCCTAAATGGGTAGAGGTGCCCGTGAGGACCAGGACCATGGGGAACGGTCCAGTGCCCGTAGGCATGGGGACGGGCTGTGGGATATACCGCGTGCGACTAGTGCCCGAGAGCACCAAGGTCGGCAGGAGCGGTCCCATATATTAAGCACCCGCGACGACGAGTGCCCGAGAGCATGTAAGTCGGCTGGAGCGGTTTGCTGGAGTAAAATTCTCCATATTGGCAGGCTCCGGGATTGGAGGTAGCCACAGTGGGCAAATAATAATATAAGTCCCACAGCAGTTTCCCATATGGGCTGCATGAAATGTCGGACGCCTCTTAGGAGGGTATGGAAGGTCTGACGGGGTAAAGCCTGAGCAGGTGATGGAGCCACTGTCCCCTATTGAAGGGGGGGGAAAACAACCTGCCGAACATGATGAGCAGTACTGCCAGCAGAACTCACGGAGAATGATTGCGAGAGGATGGCTGTGAGTATTGAAGGACTGTGTGTCCACCCATCAACTTCAAGCTAATATTTTTGCTGAAGTGTTGGCAAGGCTTCTATACCCCGGAATATTGTGCTGCTCTTAATGTAGCCATTGTTACAGGTGCATTTGCAGACATGTTGGGAAGGCCGTTAGGAGTTGGGATAATCCGTAATACTCTGAAAGGTCTCATGGCGGGCATAACAGCTTTGGCCCGCATGTTAAATAAGGTGTACAATATTAGTGACCACAAGGATGCCATTAGCACTATTTTTTTTGGAATGTGCAGTTTGAAGGGCCATTAAGCCAGCTCTAGACCCTAGTTCGCTATACTATGTAAGCAAAGGGCTATACACCCCGTTATTTGGGGGGGGAGACCTGTCTAAACAGGTAAAGAATTGGCGAGGAGGCTTCACTTTGGGGCTGATTAAAGCATCCAAAGGTTATCTGGGGAAGACATTAACCTCATGTGCATCCTAAGAGAGGTAGTGTTTTTGTATTATACTACAAAGAATTGGGCAGAGGTACCCAGCAGCAGCGTCCTGTTTAGGGTTTGGGCCGGGACGACCACTGTGGAAGATGCATAAGTAACATTAACCATTAGGCTCTCCACAACCGCATATGAAACCAAGAAAAATAACTTGGTTACCACCAATACCATGGAGGTAGGTGAATTTGGGGCTCCAGCATTAATAGGGAGCACGGAAGTTGGAGGGATATTGCAACTTCATGTTGAAGCGTGGTGTAATATCTATGGACAGATATATCCTTAGCAGTTTTAAGGGATATCTGATAGAGTTTCTACACAAACAAAACCCTCCAGTACAACATATACCGGACAGATATACATGCTGGTAATGGAATAAACCAAACCTGAACAACAGGATTTGTCTCAAATATCTTTATTAGAAATAAGAAAGATGGGGGTTGCCGTATTATTATGGATTATCAATACTTCACAATGTTGTGCAATATATTCATTTTAAAAATGGATATTTTTAGCAGTGCTAAAGACTTAGTGTTCAGCAGACTACTGTATGGCAAGTATTAATCTTTAAGATCCTTGCTACTCAATATCCAACAGGGGGAAAAAATTTTAAACCAGCGTTGGGACTGCTGCAACACCAAAATCATAGAGTAATGGTATAGTTGGATGATATCCTTATTGTGGGAATAACTTATGAATCGGCATGTTAGCCAGTGGTTGCCACTAAACTATTGTTTGAACAGCTGGGATTCATTATCCATCCACTTAAGTCAAAATTGACACCATTAACACATTTAATATGTTAATGACTTTACTAATATGGAAAGCCACAGAGTTTAATGGGTGCATATATTATAGAGGTCATTTATTTTGGCCAATGGGAAAAAATGATAGAAGCTATAAAAGAATTACAATGTGGGGAACACAATGTTTAGTATTGCTCCAAACCCAATAGTTATTCACAACCCGTCTGTGCTATTACAAACAGACGCCAGTGCAATTGGTTATGGTACAACTGATACCATCTCGAGCTATGGGGGAGATGGAATATATAAGAAGCTAACCTACATAACACTAAGGGTTAGAAATGTTAAGTGCATTTCATGGGCAAAAATCTTATTGCTCAGGAATGAAACTGCAGCATGCTAGATGGTAGATAGATAATACCTCGGTGATGGCATATTTAAGTCATATGGGTGGAAAGATATCACCAGCTTGTGATGAATTGGCAAATTAAAGTTGGGAATGGTGTGTCCAAAGGAATATTTGGTTATGGGCTACATATCTACCAGGGATACTAAATCAGTGGCAGACACCAGGCCACGAAAAATTATTGGAAGTACTAAATGGATGTTGGATAGATGGTATTTGCTAAAATCAGTAAAGTAGGTAAGGCCGGATATTAGAATTGCATCCGGGGTTAAATCACCAGTTACCGAGGTATGTATCATTGATACCAGATCCTGAGGCAGAAGCTACAGATGCTGTTTTCACTGCACTAGGGGAGGGGTTTTCCATTTATGTATTACCTCCTTGTCTAGTTATAAATTTGGGGTACGAAGGGACATTCAACAGGAATCGGCATTGGGGATGTCTTAGTACCTGATTGGCTTACCCAACTATGGTTTTCCCGGGGTACAGGACATGGTGCTGGAACTATGTATAACGATAGCCGTAGTCCTAAGTTGCTGGTGCATCCAGTAACTGAGGATAGCTATCCATGTCATAGAAAATATTGATTTAGTAGGTTGTAGACTCTATAACACCGCTATGGGACATGGGGCTATCGATAGAACTGTGGACATGATCACAGCAGCACGAAGAAGGTCTACTCTATAACAGTATTTACGTCCTATTAAAATGGACTAATTACTGCCATGATAACTTTCTGGACCACAGAAATAAGGATGTTCCGGGGGTGCTACAGTTGCTTACCAGCCTGCAATATGGAGGACTGTGTTTCAGCACTGTGAATAATGCCGAAAGTGCATTGTCAAGTTATTTATGGCAAGATACAGTAACATAACTATATTTGGAATGTAAGTGTGGCTTTGATCTTGCTAAGGAATTGGTCGCCGGCTACAGCATTAAATCTGGATAACTAACTAGAAATGGTATGCTGATAGCGCTAGTCACAGTGTATAAGCTCCAGTTATTGCTAAAAGTAAGACTGGATGGCTTCACTATTGCGGCACGAAGATTGAGGTTTGTGATCCAGGACCGTATTATTAAACAAAATATAGCCAGGATTAGCGGGGCAGGTCATAGAATTGATGGCCTACCCGGAGGACAATGCCTCTGTATAGTAAAGTATGGTTTTGTTATACAGTAAGAAAAAAAAGGCTATCAGAGGCAAGGAATTGGCGTTTAATCAGCTTTAAGATACTGTACCATAGAGTGTAACTCATATCCCATATTTCTGCCACCCGCGAAATGGTCTGATAGGCGGGAGTGGACAATAACATATTTCATTTTCACCCCACCAGGGCTGCAGCTACATCTGCAGCAAAACGCCTTGATGTATCCATGGACCAAATCATCAGGATTGCAGGATGGTTGTTGGAGAATATGTTTCAGAAATGTTAACAAACCAGTTAGCAGTATGGGAACGTGTTTTCGGGGACCAATTTTAAGTTCTGTATGATAATTTATCCCTGAAGAATACAGGGTTATGATTTCAATTAATTCGATATTATTTATCATTTCCATTAAATAATTGGTATGAATGCTTTGAATATAATTAACAATTTCTCTCTAACTACCAAGGCAGTTGTGAAGCATGGACTCGTTTCCACGGCATGAGGTCACAGAGCTTTGAAATCTTTTCATGGAGTCCCTCACGTGACTCCGAAGTAAAATAGTAAGATTAAACGAGAACTTACCAGTTTGAAGTTTGATCTGTATTTTATGAGGAGGAACGTTGAGGGAATACATGCCCTCCGCTCCCACCCTCATAGGGTCAAATCTTGAGCTGGTATCTCTTTGATAATCTTGCTATTTTAGGTCAATATAGGGTATCTGTGACCTCACACCGCTGCTTTGAAGGATGACACGCATGCGCGTAGCGGGTTTCTTTTCATGTATTCCCTCAACGTTCCTCCTCATAAAATACAGATCAAACTTCAAACTGGTAAGTTCTCGTTTAATCTTACTATTATGTGTTGTCTTTCTGCTGGTTAGCATGCAACAAAAGCTGTACCTCGATACACATGACAATAAACTAAACCATCAACACACCAGTCTGACAGAATCCTATTCCTGCAATTAATTTCAATTAATGTAGACGTTTGTTGGTTAGTATCAATAACAAAACTATTTAAGATAGCGGACCATCATTAATTTCATGCCTCCGTGGTTCCCTTTCTTTGTCCCTGTCCCTTCTGTTTGCTGGAACAGGCCAGTCCTGAACCCTGGTCAACAGGTCTTTAAACAACTCCGAAATATCTGATATGGACTTACCCATTGAAAGCAGCTCAAATTGGTCTTCCAAGCTCATGTAATTGTCCATCCTCCAGTTTAGTCCTTTCCCCAAAGATCCAGACTTATCTTTATTCATTTCATTCCCATCTCAAACCATTTGAATGTGTAGGATGCTGGTTGAAACCGAAGATAGACACTAAAAGCTGGAGTAACTCAGCGGGACAGGCAGCATCTCTGGAGAAGAAGAATAGGTGTTGTTTCAGGGGGAGACCCTTCATTCAAATTTATGGAGTTCCACTTCAAGTTCACATTTATTGTCACATGCACCAATTAAGGCACAGTGATATTTGAGTTACCACACAGCCATACAAGTAACGCAATACACAACCTAAACTTCCACCACAGTGGAATCAACATTCCTCACTGTTATGGAAGGCAAAAAAGTTCAGTCAACTTCCTCCTTTGTTCACCCTTGGTGGTCGGGGCCTTGAGCCCTCAGCATTGCCTCTGCCGATGGCACAATGTCCAAGGCCTCTCGTCGGGATGACGGAGACTCCGGCGTCAGGACAGAACGGAAACACTCATGGAGTTAAAGCTGTGATCACTGATGTAAAATACTCTCCCACTAAAATACCTGTCAGTAGGCCATGCTCATTTTCGAACGCAAGGTCCCGTATAGTCCCTCTTTGAGTTGGAATATCTACATACTGTTTCAAGAAACTCTCTTGGATATACCTGACAAATTCTGCCCTGTCTAAGCCTCAAGAAAAGAACTGGTAGCAGAAATCTGCTTCTCATATTCCTATATATTAATAGCTATATTTAAGCATCAAAAGAGAGCATCTGGATCACTTTATTATTTCTTGGCTAACCACTTACATTGGAAGCACCACTGCCTGTAAAGTATAGGCACTTGCTTAGGTTCATTAAACTGTGAATGCAACAATTCATCTGTGCTGCTTTCCCAGATTTCAACTGTTCACAATCTCTCTAATGCTGTCAAAGACTTGTCCCACTCTGGTCATTCCTTCTTCTACCTGCCCCCATCCAGCAGAAGGTACAGAAGCTCAGAAGTACACACCACCAGACTTAGGAATGGTTTATTCCACTTAGTTATCAGGCTTCTGAATGGTCCTTCCATGAGCTAAGGTACTGTCAGATTCATCTCTACCCCATTTTGGACAATGGGCTTTGACCCATTTGTGTGGGTGAAGGAACTGCAGATGCTGGTTTAAACCGAAGATAGACACAAAAAGCTGGAGTAACTCAATGGGACGGGCAGCATTCCTTCTCTCCAGAGATGCTGCCTGTGTCTATCTAGGGCGTTCTTTGTGATTGCAATCAATGTGCAGGGCCCAGGGCAGATCTTCAGAGGTATGCATGCACAGGAAGTTAGAGGTTGTGGACTCTCTTCACTGCTAAACCATTGATAAAGACAGATTTGTGGTCTTTCCGGAGTAGAAGGTGCCCAGTTTCAAACTGTAGGGCTATGTTGTGCTCTGGGTCTCTAAATTATGTGTTGTCAGTGTGAGATGAGATATTTTGTGACATGCCCTTGGAGATCTCAGAACTTTGTCCTTAATTGTAACAAACAGATGAGATTGCACATTAAATCTGATGTCAATTATAAGCATCGAGGGCTAGTTTTTGAGAGAAAACTATAATAATGGAAACTTACTATGAATTTTCTTTTTGAAGAATTTGAATTTGACCCAAAAAGTCATCCATTCCTCCTCTCCAGAGATGCTGCCTGGTCCACTGAGCTACACCAGCATTTTGTGTCTGTCTTCAATGTAAACCAGCATCTGCAGTTCCTTCCTATCCATTTCTTCTGAATTTTCTTCACCATTCAAACCAGTGTGGTTAGTGTATACTTTCATTCATCGTTTTGAGAGTTCACAACCTTTATGGATTAGCTACAGGAATGTGCTGAGAAATGCAGGTGGAGTTTAATCCACACAAGTGGACTTTGGGAGCTCATATGTAACACAAAAGTATACAGGTAACAACATTGATGTATAGAGGGATCTTGGGGTCTAAGTCTATAGCACCCTGAAAGTGGCAACACAAGTAGATAGAATGGTAAAGAAGGTGTATGGTATGCTTGCCTTCATTGACCTTGGCAGTGAATGTAAGAGTCAGGAAGTAATATTGAAGCTTCATAGGATTTTGATTAAGCCACATTTGGAGTACTGTGAATATAGTCACCCAATGCTGGAGTAACTCAACAAGGTCAGGCAGCATCTCTGGAGAAAAGGAATATTGTGTGCAGTTCTGATCACCCCATTGCAGGGAAGATGTGAAGGCTTTTGGAGAGGGTGCAGACTGGGTTTACTAGAATGCTGCCTGGATTAGAGGGCATCAGGTTTAAGTAGAGATTGGACAAATCTAGATACTTTTCTCAGGTATGTCGGAGGTCGAGAGAAGATTTATTACAAACATATAAAATTCTCACAGATAGAGAAGACAGACAGAACCTTTTTTTCCAGGTAGCTTTGACGTAAAGAGGGGCAAAGTTTAAAGGAGATGTGCGGGGCAGTTTTTTTACACAGTGAGTGGTGGATATCTGCAATGTGCTGCCAGGGGTGGTGATGGGGGCAGATAGCGGCATTTAAAAGGCTTGTAGATTGGCACATGGATATGCAGGGAATGAAGGGATATGGATCATATGCAGGTAATAATAATAATAATAATAACTTTATTTATAAAGCACTTTTAGACAACATCAGTTACCACAAAGTGCTGTACATGGGAAGTCAACAAAAAGTTATTACAAACTACTAAAACCATTAAGACGACAGGACTATAAAAACAGTAAAATTTAAAAGACATTAAAAGCACTAAAACAGGAACAATGTCTCAGCCAGTGTCGAAAGCCAGTGAATAAAAGTGAGTTTTTAGGGAGGATTTGAAGATGGACAGTGAAGGGGCCTGTCTGATCTGCAGCAGCAAGGTGTTCCAGAGTGCCGGGGCAGCAACAGAAAAGGCTCTATCCCCTCTGAGCTTCCGCTTAGACCTTGGTAGAGAAGATTAGTTTAACTTGGCATCATGTTCAGCATGGACATTGCTGAATGCTTTTCGATTGGCACATTGACTGGGAAGGGAATAAAAGGATTTGCTGCATGTGCAGGGAGAAGTGATTAGTTTAACTTGGCACCATGTTTGGCATGAACTATGTGGGCTGAAGAATCCGTACCTGTGAAGTACTGTTCAATTAGAATTTCGATCTTAGTCTTTAGAGATGCAGCGTGGAGACAGGGCCTTTGCCCACTGAGTCCGTGCCAACCACTGGCACTAGCCCTATCCTGCACACTAGGGACAATTTACAATTTTACCAAAGCCAATGAAGCCACAAACCTGTACATCTTTGGAGTGTGGGAGAAAACTGGAGCACCCGTGGTGACAGGAAGAAGGTCCAACTCTATTCAGACGGCACTCCTAGGCAGGATTGAATGTGGAACACTGGTGCTGTAATGACAGCTACTCTACCACTGCTTCACCATGCTGCCCAATGTTCCATATCATCTCTTCACTTTGTTTCTGTATGTCCTCTGCTTCCTGTTGGCTGAACAAACCTTTTGGGTCTGTGCTATCTTTCCAGTAGCTGCTCCATCGACAAGACAGCTTTCAAATCCAATGAAGATGAGATTTACTGTTTGCCTTGTCAAAGGAACCTATGATAAATTATAAATTATTAAGCTGGAAAGAGTACAGAGAAGATTTATGAGGATGTTGGGGGCTTGAGGGCCTGAGCTATAGGGAGAGGTTGGGCAGGCTAGGGGTATATTCCTTGGAGCGCAGGAGGATGAGGGCTGATCTTATCGATATGCATAAGCTCTTGAGGGAAATAGATGCACAGTCCTTTACCCCGTGTAGGGGGATCAAGAACCATGGGACATAGGTTTAAGATGAGAGGGGAAATATTTAATAGGAACCCAAGAGGTAACTTTCTCACACAGAGGGTGGTGGGAATATGGAATAAGATGTCAGAGGAGGTAGTTAAGGCAGGTATTATGAAACATTTAAAGGACATATGAACAGGTACATGGAAAGGAAAGGTTGAGAGGGATATGGGCTAAATAGAAACATAGAAACATAGAAACATAGAAAGTAGGTGCGAGAGCAGACCATCAGGTCCATCGAGCCCGCACCGCCATTCGCTCATGGCTGAACACTAAACAGACACACTTACCCACAAACAGTAGACACAAGACACAGAACACAAGACACTACCCTCCCCTTTATACCGCTATCACCCCTCTCCACCCCAAGAACCTCGTGATCTCCTGGGGGAGGCAAAAAACCGGATAAAAACCCAGGTCCAATTCGGGAAAAAAATCCGGGAAATTCCTCTCCGACCCCAATCTAGGCGATCGACACTTGTCCAGGAGATCACTCAGGTCTTACTATACTAACCATACCTAGGTCCATATCCCTGCCCTCTCCCCGTAGCCCCTTATCCCCTTGGCAGCTAAAAATCCATCTATTTTAGTCTTAAATACGGGCAGGTGGGACTAGCTTGGATGGGGCATCTTGGTCGACATGTACGTGTTGGGCCAAAGGGCCTGTTTCCATGCTGTACGACTATGACTCTCTATTTCAACTGGTTAAACATTTTGGTTAAAATCAGAGTGATGTTCTTGAACAATCCCTATTGTTAATTACCACCAGGATGGCACATCAAGAGTTGTGACCTTAAATGAACTGGGGGGGGTTAATAATTATTTTTATCAAGGCACAAACAAGGAATTGGCTCCATGCTTTGAAGTCTGATGTTTTTTTAATTGCAGTTGATGGGGAGGAAAATTAAACGAGTGGTTAACAGGTGGCGGTTCACTGACAGACATTCGATATGCCTGGCTAGGTTTGAATTTTAACTCCATGTGTGCTCATTCTGCCCACCTGCTGGTATTAATTCCGAGTCAATACAGTTTGATTGAATACAGCTTTCCAAGATCATATCCTTTTTTCCGCCTTGCTTTTATTGAAAGCGGGAAGACCAAGAGAAGATACAAAATGTGTCTTAACATTCAGATTCAGATTCAGATTCAATTTTAATTGTCATTGTCAGTGTACAGTACAGAGACAACGAAATGCATTAAGACAACGAAATGCATTAGACAACGAAATGCATTAGACAACGAAATGCATTACATGTGCCTGCAAATGTTTTACATTTTGAACTGCAGGCCCAGTGGCTCAGCTGATGGAGCTGCTGTGCCACGGTGCCAGAGACCCGGGCTCCATCCTGACCTCAGGAGCTGTGTGTGTGGAGTTTGCACGTTCTCCCTATGATTTCTTCCGGACACTCTGCCTTCCTCGCATGTCAAAAGATGTGCGACTTTCTAGGGTTATTGGCCTCTGTGAAAATTTCCCCTCGTGTGTAGGGATTGGAGGTAGACACAAAGCTGGTCTAACTCAACGAGACAGGCAGCATCTCTGGAGAGAACGCATGGGTGACGTTTCAGGTCGAGAACCTTCTTCAGACTGGTTAGGGATAAGGGAAACATAGAAACATAGAAACATAGAAATTAGGTGCAGGAGTAGGCCATTCGGCCCTTCTAGCCTGCACCGCCATTCAATATGATCATGGCTGATCACCCAACTCAGTATCCCGTACCTGCCTTCTCTCCATACCCCCTGATCCCCTTAGCCACAAGGGCCACATCTAACTCCCTCTTAAATATAGCCAATGAACTGGCCTCAACTGTGGCAGAGAGTTCCAGAGATTCACCACTCTGTGTGAAAAAGGTTCTTCTCATCTCGGTTTTAAAGGATTTCCCCCTTATTCTTAATCTGTGACCCCTTGTCCTGGACTTCCCCAACATCGGGAACAATCTTCCTGTATCTAGCCTGTCCATCCCCTTAAGAATTTTGTACGTTTCTATAAGATCCCCTCTCAATCTTCTAAATTCTAGTGAGTATAAACAAGAGATGTAGATGGTGATGTGGGGGAATCAAGTACAATGAATGAAAGATATTGTAGCAGCACCATACGGGGTGAATAAAGGTGAGACGTCAGGCCGGTTCAAAGAGTCGTTTATTCAGTGGTGACACGTTAGTTGGTGCGCTAACTATAATACAATGTTGCTGTAGCTGAGCGAGGTTGTTATCTCGGGCTCAGCTACCTGTCGACTCCCCAAGGTCTTGCGGTGAGAGACCTTTAGTATCAGGACACTCCCTCTAGCCCATGACGTCACGTGCCCGCCCTCATATCATCCTGACGAGGGTTCGAGCATGAGTGGCCCGTGTTTAGGCTAACGCTACAATATGCAAGAAAGTAACGATGATAAAGGAACCAGGCCATGGTTAACGGTTTGTAGGGTGAAAATGAGAACCTCGTGCAACTTGGGTGGGCGAGGGATGGAGAGAGAGGGAATGCGGGGCTACTTGAAGTGAGAGAAATCAATATTCATATCACTGGGCTGTAAGCTGCCCAAGCAAAATATGAGATGCTGTTCTTCCAATTTGCATTTAGCCTCACTCTGACAATGGAGGAGACCGAGGACAGAAAGGTCTGTGGAGGAATGAGATGGAGAATTAAAGTGTCCAGCAACCGGGAGATCAGGTTGGTTCACGAAACGATCACCCAGTCTGCGTTTGGTCTCGCCGATGTATAAGAGTCCGCATCTTGAACAACGGATCCAGTAGATGAGGATTGGAGGTGGAAGTGGGGTAACATACAACTAGCGTGAATGGGGCCGGCACAGACTCAGTGGGCTGAATGGCCCATTGTCATCTTGTAGCTCGAAAATAAAAAAAGTAAATTTAAAAAATGGATGCAGATTTGTAAAATGCTGGAGCTGGGTTGAGTGAAATAAATGTGGAGGGTGATCAATAATTGTAAAAGCATATAGAGAAGGGAAACTTCGAGGGCTTGCATTGCAAGCATGGAATCAATAGACAAGAGTATTTAATTGTAACATGTACTGTCAACAGAACAATAAATACTTACAGCAGGATTGCAGGCCCATTAACACAAATAATACACAAATGGTTGTAATAATTTAAAACAATTATAAATTATTTACTGTAATACTAATGTTAACAAAAGTTCATAATGCAACCAAAGCCAAGGTCCATAGAAGTTCATAGTTGCTGAGGTTAGTCTTGTGTAGTGTCAGGAGCCTGATAGTTGCTGGGAAGAAGCTATTCTTGAAACTAGCGCTCATGGTTTTCAGACTGCTGTACCTTTGATTCCAAAGGAGTGAGATGAGAGCGTAGCCAGGGTGTAGTGAGTCTTCGATGATGTCAGCTGCCCTTTTCAGGCAGTGCCTCCCATAGATCCCTTTGATGGTGGGGAGGTCAGTACTTGTGGACCGGGCCGAGTCCACCACTCTCTGTAATCTCCTTTGTTCCTGTGTGTTTGAGTTGCTGAACCAGGCCATGATGCAACCAACCAACCTACAACCACAGATGACTTTCCCACCAGTGGAAACATTCTTTCTACATAAACTCTATCTATTCCTTTCATTATTCTGTAAGTTTCAATGAGGTCCCCCCTTAACCTTCTAAACTCCAGCGAGTACAGACTGTCAAGTGCTCAACAAATGCTAACCCACTCGTTCCGGGAATCATTTTTGTAAAACCTCCTCTGGACCCTCTTCAGAGCCAGCACAGCCTTCCTCAGCCACGGGCCCCAATTTTGCTCGCAGTACTCAAAATGTGGCTGACCAGCGCCTTATGGAGCCTCAGCATTACGTCTCAGCTTTCTTTCTTGTTAAGTCTTGGTAGGAAAAGACGATAATGGATGCACACACAGATAATGACTGAAAAGCAGAAGAGATGGTGAGTTGGCAGATTCACTGGTGAACAGAATCTCTTTGTTGTCAATGGAAGAAATTATACAAGAGTATGCAGTCATAAGCAAGAGAAATACAATTGTCTGAAAAAATTAAGTAGATATCAGGTGGGCAAGATTGGAGTGGAGAAGGGGATTTAGTGAACGATGCTTGGAGAATGAACTGAGTGAAAATGGAGGAAAGGTAAACATTTTCGAATCGCTACACCTGTCAAACCTGTGGCCAAGGAGGCAATCGAGTGATAGGAGTGGTGTGAGGATGGAAACTAAAGTAAAAGAGGCTGGAATCAAAGGGGAAGGGACGAAGATAGTTCAGGGCCAAAAATAAGAAACGTGGGGAGGGTATCAGTAGGTGGCAGTAGAGGTAGGTGTGTTGCAAGTTTGACATTTTATTTATTGTGTCACATGGGGGTAAGGCAACAAAATATTCTAACAAATTAGTCAAAAAATAGAGGAATAGCCCTTTATGATCCAGTCCTATATATACTGTCCTATATAACACAATCCTATATGATACAGCTTCTACAGAGTGGGTCAGAAGAAGGGTCCTGACCCAAAACATCATCTGTCCATTTCCTCCCCAGACTCTGCCTGAGCCATTGAGTTCCTCCAACACTGTGTTTTGCTATATTATACAGCTTACTGATAGTCATAGAGTCTTACAGCATAGAAATAGACCCTTTGGCCCAACTTGCCCACACTGGCCGACATGTTCCATCTACACTAGCACAACCTGTCTGTGTTTGGTCCATATTCCTCTAAACCTGTCCTATCCACGTACCTGTCTAAATGTTTCTTAAATGTTGCGATAGTACCTGTCTCAACTACCTCCTCTGGCAGCTCGTTCCATGCACTTACCACCCTTTGTGTGAAAACGTTACCCCTCGGATTCCTATTAAATCTTGTGTCTAATTTAGCTGACAAACTCACTTTTAGTTGACATTGTTTGTTTAACCCTTACATCATGCATCCCATCTCGCTTTCCATCCACACTTGCAACTGATTCTCTCTCATTTGCCCCTTTGATTTTGTTTTTACATTTACCTGCATTAGAAATAATTGTCAATGGTTCATTAAGCTCCCATCACTGGAGAGAAGGCAGGTACGGGATACTGAGTTGGATGATCAGCCATGATCATACTGAATGGCGGTGCAGGCTCGAAGGGCCGAATGGCCTACTCCTGCACCTAATTTCTATGTTTCTATCACGTGGCAGTAGGAGAACAGCAAGAGTTATGTCGAGGAAACCTACAAGGTCACAGGGAGAACTTGCAAGATCTGCAGTTAGGATTAAGCCCAGGCAGCTGGAGCTGCAAGACAGCAGAACTAACTGCTGCATCACTGTGCCATAGTGAGTCATATTCTTAATTGTATTCTGGGCAGCTAGATATAAGCGGTGCACAAGGCAGAACCTACCTATGTATATGAACTTCATGAGTCAATGTTTCCAGCAATGACATTAAGGCTAAATCCAGCAAAGTCAATAATAAGTGTTCTATTTTGACATTGTAAGGACTGATACTTCACTCAAGGTTATGTACTGCGGTGAAAACAATCTTCCCCACAAACTCCCCAGATGTGCTGGGTGTGATGTGATGTCTCGTTATATTTTCACAACCTTCCTGAAGCTGTAACTTCAAAAATTAAATCGCATATAAATATTATTTAGAAATCAAATATGATAAAAAGGATCTGCAGATGCTGGTTATACCAAAGATAGACACAAGAAGAAGATTGCAAAAAGTGGTGAACACTGGCCGGTCCTTAATGGGATTTACAGCATCATCAGACATCACCCTGGCCACGTGTTCATTTCACTCCTGCCATCGGGAGGAAAAAATAGGAGCCTGAACACTGTTGCGTCCAAGTTCAGGACCAGCTTCTTCCCTAGAGTCATCAAGCTATTAAACACTACAACCTCCAAATAAGTTCTGAACTACATAGACTTGGGGGCAATGGTTTTGTCTTTTTGCACTATAATTGTTTGTTTGTTTTATGTTTATGTATGTATGTGTGTGTGTGTGTGTGTGTGTGTCTGTGTGTGTGTGTGTGTGTGTGTGTGTGTGTAATATATATATATATATAATTATTATATTATATATTATATTATATTATACTATTAAAACTGTGTGTGTGTGTGTGTGTGTGTGTGTGTGTGTGTGTGTGTGTGTGTGTGTGTGTGGGGGGAGATGAGAAGAACCTTTTTCACCCAGAGAGTGGTGAATCTCTGGACCTCTCTGCCACAGAGGGTAGTTGAGGCCAGTTCATTGGCTATATTTAAGAGGGAGTTAGATGTGGCCCTTGTGGCTAAGGGGATCAGGGGGTATGGAGAGAAGGCAGGTACGGGATACTGAGTTGGATGATCAGCCATGATCATATTGAATGGCGGTGCAGGCTCGAAGGGCCGAATGGCCTACTCCTGCACCTAATCTTTATGTTTCTATGTTTCTATGTATTGGAGGGTACCAGCAACAGGGAGAGGTTGGACAGACTTGGATTGTTTTCTCTTGAACGCTAGAGGTTGAGGGGAAACCTGATAGAAATGTATAAAATGATGTATAAAATGATGAGAGGCAAAGATAGTATGGAAAGTCAGAACCTTCCTCTCAGGGCAGAAATGTCAAAGAGCATAGCTTTAAGATGTGGGGGCCACACTTTTTACACAGAGGGTGATGGGTGCTTGGAATGTGTAGCCTGGGGTGGTGTTGGAAGTAAGGAACTGCAGATGCTGGTTTGTGCCAATGTTAGACCCAGAGCGCTGCCGTTCCTCAGCGGGTCAGGTTGTCTCTCTGGAGCAATAGGATGGATGACGTTTCGGGTCGGGACCCTTCTTCAGATTAACTTCATCCTTTTTCCCCAGGGAGATGCCTGACCCAGTGAGTTGCTTCAGCACTTTTTGTCTATCTGTGGTGATGGTGGAGGTAGATATGATAGTAGTGTTTAAGAGGCTTTTGGATTGGCACATTGCAGGGATGGAGGCATAGGGATCACGGGCAGGCTGATGGGATTATGTTCAGCAAAAGCATTATGGGCCAGTGGTCCTTTTTCTGTGCTGTACTGTTCTAAGCCTATCTTTCATTAAGTGTTGTTGAAGGCTGCGGATGAATTGACGAAGAGATGATCAGAAATCTCAAGGGTAACCTCAAATCACCAAGGTCACTAGACAGGATAGTGAAGACCGCCAGCAGGATTATTGGTGCTCCACTCCCTTTCTTGCTGGACATATACAGGAAGAGATGTATCAGCAGAACCATCTCCATCATCAAAGACCCATCGCATCACATATTCTCCATCCTGCCATCTGGGAAGAGGTACAGGAGCATTAGCTGCAAAACCAGCAGGATGCTCCTCAGCTTCTTCCCGCAGGCTATAAGACTGATAAACGGACTTTGCCCCCTGCCAAAGTATCGCGCACCAACCACCAACCTGGACACACTGCAGCAGAGCCACTGTCGTGCCGCTGCCGATCGGAACGCCTGTTGATGTTTAGTAGAGTGTTAAATTTGTTCATGATATATGTATTTTTATTTCTATTTATTTTTAATGCACACTGAATGGACACTGGTTGAGCAACGTTTTTTTGTTTCCTCTGGGTATGTGAGTACTCAGGAAATGACAATAAAGATATACAATACAATGCAGATAACACATTGACTTTAGTGCGAATTTGCCACAATGAACAAGTTTCACATCCATAGAAAATGAACGGCATTTATTTCCCTTAAACTTGAGAGCCGGGATTTTCTGGCTGTCATTTGAAGAACGATTTGATTTTTGCCAGTAAATACCTTTTTGCTGGACAGCATAGATCAATTCTGAAAAAAAAGGATCAAATCAAAGCGGATCAAAATGATTTTAATCGGCTTGTAATTGCAGGTGGTATGATTTGTGTCCAAATGTAATTTTGTTCCAAGTATGAAACATGTTGGAAATTTTTTGATGAATATTTCAAATTTCAGTTGCGTTCACGTAATCCCATCTCTGCTGCATGGTTCGTTAGTAATGGCTGTATGTCATGCTTTCTACATTAATAATCCAGTTGTACTACTTACATAAGTGGAGGACATTTTTGGCTTGGCACATAGTTTGACTTTTTATAAAAGCTGTTTGTTCAAGTCCTTTGTTTTAGATAGCGGGCCAATGTCTATGGTTACCAACTCAGTATAGTATTCAAGAAGGAACTGCAGATGCTGGAAGATCGAAGGTACACAACATTGCTGGAGAAACTCAGCGGGTGCAGCAGCATCTATTGAGCGAAGGAAATAGGCGACGTTTCGGGCCAAAACCCTTCTTCAGACTGATGGGGGGTGGGGGGGGGGGAGAAGGAAGGAAAAGGGGAGGAGGAGGAGCCTGAGGGCGGGCGGATGGGAGGAGACAGCTAGAGGGTTAAGGAAGGGGAGGAGACAGCAAGGGCTAGCAAAATGGGAGAATTCAACGTTAATGCCATCAGGACGCAAGCTACCCAGGCGGAATATGAGGTGCTGTTCCGCCAATTTCCGCTGTTGCTCACTCTGGCAATGGAGGAGACCCAGGACAGAGAGGTCGGATTGGGAATGGGAGGGGGAGTTGAAGTGCTGAGCCACCGGGAGTTCAGGTTGGTTATTGCGGACTGAGCGGAGGTGTTCGGCGAAACGATCGCCCAACCTCCGCTTAGTCTCCCCGTTGTAAATCAGCTGACACCTAGAGCAGCGGATGCAGTAGATCTCAGTATAGTAGTTATGTTTTGGGATACAGCATGGAAACAGGTCCTTTGGCCCACCGAGTCCACTCCGACCATCAATCACTCATTCACATTAGTTCAATAATATCCCACTTTCCTATCTACTCCTTTCAAGTTAAGGGCAAGTCCTTTGTTTACATAGAAACATAGAAAATAGGTGCCGGAGGAGGCCATTCAGCCCTTCGAGCCAGCACCGCCATTCATTGTGATCATGGCTGATCGTCCCCTATCAATAACCCATACCTGCCTTCTCCCCATATCCCTTGACTCCACTAGCCCCTAGAGCTCTATCTAACTCTGTCTTAAATCCATCCAGTGATTTGGCCTCCACTGCCCTCTGTGGCAGGGAATTCCATAAATTCACAACTTTTTGGGTGAAAAAGTTTTTTCTCACCGCAGTCTTAAATTTACATAGTTCAAGTAACCTGCAAACCTGCATATGTTTGGAATGCACCTGAAGGAAACTCATGCAATCGTTGGGGCAAAATATGCAAACTCCACACAGACAGCATCCGAGGTCAGGATTGAACTCGTGTCTCTGGCGTTGTAGGGCAGCAGGTCTATCAACTGCACTACTTTGCTGACAACTGGTCATGTGCAAGGATTCACCCCAGTCACTTGTGTCGTTTTTAATGTTCATGTACGCTTTGTGTTTGTGCTTTGAGTGTGTCTGGAGCACCACATTTCCTGACAGAAATCGACCTTGCTTTGTGATTTTTTAAACAGATTTGCGAGAGTGTCGGGGGTGGGATACGTAGATCAGCTCCACCAGGTTCACCCATGGAGCATGAATGGAGACAAGGGGTTCAGGATAGAGTTTGAAGATGCAACCTGGAAAACAGGCCATTCGGCCCACTGCGCCTGTGCCGACCATCTATCACCCATACCCTAGTTCTATTCTACACACTGGGGGCAATTTACAGAAGCCAATTAACCTACAAGCCTGCACGTCTTTGGAGTGTGGGAGGAAACTGAAGCACCCAGAGAAAACTCACACAGTCCAGGGAGAACCTACAAACTCCGTACAGACAGCAAGATCGTAATCAAGATCGAACCCAGGTCTCCGGCGCTGTAAGGGCAGCAACTCTACCACTGCGCCACTGTGCTACCCGCCACTTTGCGTAAATGAGACTGGAATCCTTGTTCAAAAGATCTGCTTTCCTTCATTACAATGAATCGAGGTGCGTTTTACTTTTTTACAAAATTAACTGCCTGATTCTGCACAAATCTTCAACCGGGGAGATGAGCTGAACTATTTCCTAATCCACTGGAGATATGCAGCAATTAATTTCAAATATGTAATTGGACATCTCAGCTTTATCTGTGGACTTTATGATGTTATTTTCTCCTTCTGCACTGCGGCCTGTTAGCATTGGTGTTGTTTGCTGCCAGTATTTTATCTTTCACAGAGATAATATTGAGCTTTTTAATTAATTGATACAATAGAATAATTTCCAGCTCCATCTGCATTGCCACTGTTTGCTGTGCTACTGGAGTCACGAGTTCTCAATGTTAACCACATTTTGGGATTGTTTTTCCTCACAACATTCGCTTCTGCCTCTCCATGAGTTGTCGAATGGCCCACCCTGCATTTCTTTGTTTAGAATGCCAGAGGTTGAGGGGAGACCTGATTGAAGTCTATCAGTGATGGAAATGGGTTTTTAGGAACTATTGTCCATGACGCTGAGGATGGGAAGGAAGGGGGGGGGGGGGTGGGGGGGGATTTTTTTATGTGTGGTCATACCCATGTAAGAGTACAAGAATGTATCACTTGTTTATTGTGTATTTATAATATAGTTTATTGTGTATTATATGTCAAAGCTGCTTTTTTGCATCTCTCTCTCTATCTCTCTCTCTCTGTGTTGGCTGCAGCCATCATCTGCTTCGGTGAGGGAAGCAGGTCGGTGATTGATCAAATGGCCCCTAGGAGACTGTGTCTGATTGGCCACGGAGTGACCAGCGCATTATGTGATTGGACACAATGCCCTTGGAGCCAGCCTCTGATAGGACAGGAGGAGACCGATTTGTTGATTGGATGGGAATTTTAAGGGAAGCTGGTCGGTGATTGGACACAGCCCCCTTAGAAACAGTTGTTGATTGGCTGCCAAATAATCGGGCCCAAAAAATTGAAAATAGGACAACAATAAAATTGGAATTACGATTTAAATCGGAAGAATATCATGCCTGATCTGGAGTAAAGATCTGCAGGTCCTTCCTATTGAAGAAGAACCCTGGCCAGAAACAACTCCTAATCCATTCCCTCCACAGATGCCGCCTAGCCCGCTGAGTTCCTCCAGCACTCTGTGTTTTTTATTTAACTCTTGAAATTGACGTTAGACATAAAGAATAAAGTGGGACAGGCAGTGACTGGAGAGAAGACCCTTCTTCAGACTGAACTGAACTCTCGTCGGTGAGACTACTTGTGATTGTCTGCAGAAGGGTCACAACCCTGAGGTGCTACACCTTGGCAGGACAAATCAAAATAGGACGTACATGGTAAATGGTAGGGAATTGAAGAATACAATTGAACAGAGGGATCTGGGTATAACCGTGCATAGTTCCTTGAAGGTGGAATCTCATATAGATAGGGTGGTAAAGAAAGCTTTTGGTATGCTAGCCTTTATAAATCAGAGCATTGAGTATAGAAGCTGGGATGTAATGTTAAAATTGTACAAGGCATTTGGTGAGACCAAATCTGGAGTATGGTGTACAATTTTGGTCGCCCAATTATCGGAAGGATGTCAACAAAATAGAGAGAGTACAGAGGAGATTTACTAGAATGTTGCCTGGGTTTCAACAACTAAGTTACAGAGATAGGTTGAATAAGGTAGGTCTTTATTCTCTGGAGCGCAGAAGGTTAAGGGGGGACCTGATAGAGGTCTTTAAAAATGATGAGAGGGATAGACAGAGTTGATGTGGACAAGCTTTTCCCTTTGAGAATAGGGAAGATTCAAACAAGAGGACATGACTTCAGAATTAAGGGACAGAAGTTTAGGGGTAATATGAGGGGGAACTTCTTTACGCAGAGAGTGGTGGCGGTGTGGAATGAGCTCCCAGTGGAAGTGGTGGAGGCAGGTTCATTGGTATCATTTAAAAATAAATTGGATAGGCATATGGATGAGAAGGGAATGGAGGGTTATGGTACGAGTGCAGGCAGGTGGGACTAAGGGGAAAAAAATTTGTTCGGCATGGACTTGTAGGGCCGAGATGGCCTGTTTCCGTGCTGTAATTGTTATATGGTTATATTATATGGTTAACCCGAAATGCCACCCACTCCCCAGAGCTGCCGCCCGTCCACCCCGTCCAGCTGAGCCCCCCCCCCCCCCCACACCCTCCCCCCCCCCCCGTGTCCACCTTCGACTCCAGAGCCAAACACCAAACACAGAATGCTGGAGGAACTCAGCTGGCGGCACCTGCAGAGGGAGTGGACCAGGAGCCGCCACAGGCCAAGGATTCTCCCACTCCCCAACCAGAAGGAACCACAGATGCAGCCGTCCCCGCAAAATGGCAGATGATTCCGGGAATGCCGAGGCGAGAGGGTGAGAGAGAGGGAGTGAGAGAGTGAGAGAGATCCAAAGGACGGATTCGGATCCCAACAATGCCTCGCTGAGACCTCGCCAGAAGTTTCAAACCTACGGCCCCCTCAAGTTCGAGCCACGTGTACCAAGTTACCGCGTTGTAAACATCCACGTTCGCTACTTCGACTGGGAGCTCGTGTTCGGCCACAGTCCCGCCAGCGGTTTACAGCTGTTTGATATCCACTTCAAGATGGAACGGGTGGTCTACGAGTTGAGCGTCCAGGATGTGAACTCCGTTTACGGCGGAGAGACGCTAGGTCTGATCAGGGCCAAGTTCTCAGACAGTCATTATGGAATTGGGAAAAGTTCCAATGAGCTGGTGAAAGGCGTGGACTGCCCTTACAGCGCCACTTTCCTCCACACTCTCCATCTCATGGAGACTGGAAACCAAAGACCAAGATAGTCCACTCGACGAAAAAGCCGCAGTAGGGTCATGGGTAATCTTCAGCACCATTTCCGTAACCGGCTTCCGTCTCCGCTCTAGTATCTTTGCTGTGGTCATGGGGTCTTCATGCACAAATCATCTTTTTTTTTCTCAGCTGCAGGTGACCATTTTGATATTTCTGCCCAAGCGAAATTATTTTGCTTATTTCGTTGTGAAAGGTGTAATAATAGTTTTCAACAACGAAGGTCATTTTATTAATCCAAAACGCATGTGCTACTGCCTCAATATCTAGTCAGGATAATCACCCATTCTTTTTCTCCAAAGATGCTGCCTGACCCGCTGATCTACTCCAGCATTATGTGTCTATCTCCAGTCGGGAAGCATTGGTCTCTCTCCACTGGTTAAATTTGATCGGATAAATTAAATAATAGCAGTTTCCTCTTTCATCCCCATCAAACAGCTACATCAGAAAACACCAAGGAACACTCTCTCATCTTTTAAGCTGCTCTCTTGTTTGCATCATGTTCCTCCATGTTGATCCAAATATTTCTGGAACAGTGCAGTTATATTACAGAAAGTCCTTCTGTTGGAATAGGGCAAGAGTGCAAAAAAAACCCCAAAGGAGTCACAATAAGCACAGACACAGCCCTGCTACACTGTTGAAGAACTGTCCCACGGGTCTTCTTCATCTTTGGTGTTAATTGTGCTTGGAGACTTGAATAAATTAAAAAAATAAGTTTTTTGCAAAGAAGGATAAATGTTCGTATTCTGGTATGTGAAGAAACTTAAAGTTACATAGCCATGGAGTCATACAGCGCAGAAAGAAACCCAACAACTCATCCATGCCAACCAAGATGCCCATCTAAGTTAGTCCAATTTGCCCGTGTTTGCCTCATATTCCTCAAGACCCTGCCTAAGGTCATCTGTGCTGACCCTGCTTTGACCTGCTCTTTTCATGCTTCAGGTTCCCACCCTCCCTCCCATAATTATCTGAAGAAGGGGTCCCGATCAGAAATGTCACCTATCCATTTTCTCCAGAGATGCTGCCTGATCCATTGAGTTACTCCGTCATTTTGTGTCCTCTAAAACTTTCCTATCCGTATACCTGTCCAAGTGTCTTTGAAAGTTGTTCTGGTTTCTTAGTACTCTTAAAGGGCCTGTCCCACTGCGGCGACCTAATACGCGCGAGTTCAGAAGAGTTTTGCCCTTGACTCCTACTCGCAGCATGGCCGACACGAGGTCCTAGGAGGTCTTTGTAACTCCTTGATGCTCGAGAGTAGTCCCCGCGTACTCGAGGCCTCAGCTAGGTTGCGGCGTATTTTTCAACATGTTGAAAAATGCCCGTAGGAGGTCGACACGTTATTTGTAGGTAATCGAGGGTAGTTGAAGATAGTCGAAGGTAGTTGTAGATAGTGTTCAACATAGTCAAAGGAGATCGAAGGAGATCGAAGGAGGTCGTCTTCACTCTCCACTATTCGGTGTCCAATTTTCCCGAGGCTAGTCAAAGCTAGTCGAAGCTAGTCTACAACATAGGGGGCTGTCCCACTGCAGTGACCTAATCTGTGAGTTTAGAAGAATTTGCCCTCGACTCAAACTCGTAGCATAATCGACACGTGGTTCTAGGTGGTCCAATGAGGTCACTGGAACTCTCCTTCATGCTGGAGGGAAGTTCCGGCCTCGGTTTGGTCGAGGAAAAATTTTCAGCATGTTCAAAAATTTTCAGCGAGTAAAAATTGGTCGGCATGGTTCTTTTGAACTCGTAGTGCAGTGGATTGGGGGTCGCTATTTAGTATAGGTAGTCGAGGGCAGCCGTAGGCAATCTCCTTCGCTGATGGGGCATTTTAAATGGGCTCATTGGAGTTTTCAGGACCAAGGAAAAACCGACCAGGGGGTTAAATGCCCTCTGAACTTTATTATGTTGTTTGGCTTCTTAAAAGGGTCTCCGCTCCTTCTCCCCCCTTTTCCCCCCTTCTCCCCCCTTCTCTCCCCCTTCTCTCTCCTTCTCTCCCCTTCTCTCCACCTCCTTTTCCCTCCGTGTTCTCTAAAGGACTTACCGTACACTGTGCAGCCGTCTTTTACCTTCCTGATCATCACGGTGGTGAATATCAGACAGCGCTCCCCCGCTTTCCCTGCACCCCGCCTTTGCGATGTGCTTGTGTGTGTGTGTGTGTGTGTGTGTGTGTGTGTGTGTGTGTGTGTGTGTGTGTGTGTGTGTGTGTGTGTGTGTGTGTGTGTGTGTGTGTGTGTGTGTGTGTGTGTGTGTGTGTGTGTGTGTGTGTGAGAGTGTGTGTGAGTGTGTGTGTGTGTGTGTATGTGAGTGAGAGAGAGAGAGAGAGAGTGTGTGTGTGTGTGTGTGTGTGTGTGTGTGAGAGTGTGTGTGATGTGCGTGTGTGTGTGTGTGTGTGTGTATGTGAGAGTGTGTGTGTGAGTGGTGTGTGTGTGTGTGTGTGTGTGTGTGCGTGTGTGCGTGAGTGTGAGTATGTGTGAGAGAGTGTGTGTGAGTGTGTGTGTGTGTCTATGTGTGTGTGTCTGTGTGTGTGTGTGTGTGTGTGTGTGTGAGTGTGTGTGTGCGCGTGTGTGTGTGTGTGTGTGTTGTGGTGTGTGTGTGTGTGTGAGTGTGTGTGGGTGTGTGTGGGTGTGTGTGCGTGTGTGTGTGTGTGTGTGTGTGTGTGTGTGTGTGTGTGTGTGTGTGTGTGTGTGTGAGTGTGAGTGTGTGTGTGTGTGTGTGTGTGTGTGTGTGTGTGTGAGTGTGTGTGTGTGTGATCCAGCTCGCGGTTTCAACGTTGACGGTCGATCCAGCTCGAGGTTTTCCAGGCGAGTGCCCTCGAGCTTGAAGGTCGAAGACAGTCGCTGAAAGGTCACGTCAGTGGGACAGGCCCTTTAGTCTTTTGCTACATTTAAGTGTTTTTTTCTTCACCACTATTATTAAAACATCTATTTCCTCCCCTTCCCAAGTTATTGGTTCACTTTTAGGCACCCCACAAATGTAGCAGTTCATTGTGCAGTTTCACAGAAGACAGACTGCCTTAGAGCTGTTCTCGTTTAGTTTAACAGCGATACAGCGTGGAAACAGACCCTTCGACCAGTGATTCCCGTACACTAACACTACCTACACACACTAGAGACAATTTACAATTACCAAAGCCAAATGAACCTACAAACCTGCACGTCTTTGGAGTGTGTGAGGAAACCGGAGCACCCGGAGAAAACCCACACAGTCACAGGGAGAACATACAAACTCTGTAGAGACAGCGCGTGTAGTGAGGATCAAACCCGGGTCACTGGCTCTGTAAGGCAGCAACTCTGCCACTGTGGCACCGTGCCGATTGTGTTGTTGAATAGAGAAGGTAGCCCAAAAATGCTGGAGAAACAGCGGGTGAGGCAGCATCTATGGAGCAAAGGAAATAGGCCGTTTCGGGTCAAAACGCTTCTTCAGACCGTTGAATGGAGAGTTTAGTTTAGTTTAGAGATACATCGTGAAAACAGGCCCTTGAGTCCGTGCCGACTAACGATCACCTGATCGCAAGTTCTATCCACCACCGCTGCTCCATTATGTGGCTGAGGGTTGATTACGTGATCAATTCTGACAAAATTCCCATTTTAATCCCCCAGGTCTGGGTGGATTATAATTATTTTGCGGTTCACGATATTGGATCCATCGGAGCCATTTATTTGATTGTAAAACCTTGCCCTAAAAACCTAGTACAAACTTGCTACAAACAGATCCAGTTTCCAATGCAGAGTACTACTGTTTCATTCAACTGCCATTAAGTAAAAAGTACTATAATATTATTTGTTGCTTAAACTATCTGAGCGGAAAAACATTATTTATCCTTTTTTCTCAGACCCGACTGAGTTACTCCAGCACTAATCTTTGGTCTAAACCAGCATCCGCAGTTTTTGTTTCTATCCGTTTTGTGGTTTCTTGCTTTCTGGCACAAATGACTTTCCCCATTTATATTTCCGTGGTAGCTCATTGTTCGGAGCAGCAACGGCAACAATGTGAATACTGGGTCACAGAAAGAGCGTTGTGGCAATGACGTCCACGCTCACGTTTTGCAAAGTTGATGTAGTTGCTTCAACAGTTGTCTGCAGTTAAATGACAAAGTCATTGATCAAACGCAAGGATCCAGGAATGAATTTAGTGACCATCTGATGAGCGTTTGATGGCACTGGGCCTGTTCTCGCTGGAGTTTAGAAGGAGGAGGGAGGGACTTCATTGAAACTTACCGAACAGTGAAAGGCCTGGATAGAGTGGATGTGGAGAGGATGTTTTCAACTAGTGGGAGAGTCTCCGAACCAGAGGCCTAGGTTAAGAATAAAAGTATTTTATAGAGCATAGAATAAGAGGAATTACCTTAGGTTGGTGAATCTGTAGATTCATTGCCACAAGATGGCTGTGGAGACCAATTAATGGATTAAGGCAGCGATTGGCAGATTGTTGATTAGTTACGGGTGTCAGGGGTTATGGGGAGAAGGCAGGAAAATGGGGTTTTAGAGGGAAAGATAGATCAGCCATGATTGAATGGCAGAGTAGACTTGAAGTGCTGAATGGCCTCATTCTGCTCCTATAACATATGACCTTATGAACATGTCAGTCTGTATGCCGAGCTAGAAAAACAAACCTTAGAGGACGAATGTAGTCACACTTGACCGATCCTTCATGTATCTTTCTGGAGAAGATTATTGCTGACCCAGTGATGCACTATAGTTTGGAACATTTTTCAGTTCAGGTCTGAATGTTATTGAGCATTTCAGTCCTCTTCCCAGGTATCATAGTGGTGCCCCCGAATTGGGCGCCTTTTCATGGGGTGAGACCATTCGTAGACTCGGCAACCATTTTACTGAACACTTGCCACCATTTTACTGAACACACACTCAGTCCGCCAAGTGTAGCTGGATCTCCCAATCGCTAACCACTTCAACTCCCCTTCCCATTTAGGTTATTTCCTAAAATATTAAGTTATCATTTTAATAGTGTTTTATTGTTTATTATTAATATATCACCTTAAAAAAACTTTTTTTCTTAGAAAGAAAAAAAATACTCTGTTATTTTAATAACAAATTGTTTTCATCTCTTGAGAAAGATGTGGAATTTGTTTTCACAGTTAACAAAAGTTAAAGACAACCATGATAAATCTGCCGCAATCTTGTGGGATGTTTTTTTTTAAATTAATAAGTGGAGGGGCATTCACATCAGGCTTGGAATGTAGTGACATAAACAATATTTGGGATGAAACAGGATACGCAAACATTAATGACTGTCCCCCCTCTCCATCAATCAAAGGAGATGCCACTCCGCCCCTCGACATCTGGCTGCCGAAAATTTTTTCTGATCGTTGAAAGATAGAATCAAAGATGAAAGATGCATACCTTTTTAAACTCCTGAAGCTGATGCTGGTGGAAAGGACATGAACTAGGGTTTTGCCCAGGCTACACATAACAGATAACAATTGAGATTAGCTTAGCTGGAGTTGTTTTGTTCAATGATACAACATGGAAACCTGCCCTTTTGGCCTACTGATGTACCGGACGCCATCTATTTGATAGCCCGCTCAAACAGAGAGTTGATTTAGCTCTTAAGGCTAACGGAATCAGGGGAGTGTGGGGAGAAAGCAGGAACATGGTGCGTGATTCTGATGGCGGAGCAGCGGGGGTGGTGCGCCCCCGTTGTGTATGGCCGTCTCTTCCGGCTGTCCTTCCCTTTTTGGCACCCTTATTTAATTTTATTTTTAGTCCTGTTCATATCAGGTTTTTTTGGAGGTCATCTTTTATAGGTGGGTGGGTGGGGAGAGGGAAGGGGGAAATTATTTAGTTAACCCCAGGCCTAACCTTGTCGGATATGCGGTATTTTCTCCGAACCGCATCTTCGTGCCTCCTCTCTGTGCGGCCTAGTCGACTTGAGCAGCCGCTGAGGCGGCGTTTCCCGCGGGGACGGCCGCTAGCAGCTTCGACGGCGGTGTAGATGATGGGACACCTACAAGGAGCGGGGCGATGCCTTACCGGGTCGCCTTGCTTGTAATCTCGGGCACTGTGACCGTTTGACGGCACACGCGGAGCCTGGGATCCGAGATCTCCAAGTGTCGGGGGTATTCTGGCCCGCGCGGCCTGTGAACTTTGGTCGTTGCAGTCTTCGGGGGGAAGCGGCCGCTTCAGTCCTGGCCGCTGATGGATGTTCACCGACGCCTATGATCCAGCTTCACCGCGGAGAGGGCCTGAAGACACCCGGGCTGGCTGAGGAGGCCAGATATATGCCCCCGACCCGCCTCGGGTGGACTAGGAGGGGGAGAACTGGCTATATTTTTGTGCCTTCCCTCACAGTGATTCTGCTGTGGAGGGACGTTTCATGTTGATTCTATAGTGTAACTGTTTCTGTGTCTTTTTTTTCTTTTTTTTTCTCTTTTTTTGATTTGTATGGATTTATTGCATTGAGCTGTTCAAATTAATTAATCCATCTCTGTAGAAGCACTTTGGTTCAAATACTGGTTTTGGGAAAAGTGCTCCTATAATAAATATTATTATTATTATTATTATCTCCTGCACCTATTTTCTAACTTTTTTCGATGTTGTCAACTCAAGTCTATGTTACGCCCACTTTCTCATCCATCTTACCTAAGCTCTCCCTCCACATTAGGGGACAATTTAATAGAGGGCTAATTAACCTAACAAACTTGCACAAAGTGCTGGAGGCATTTCATGGGTCAGTCAGCATCTCTGAGAACTTGGAATAAGTGATTGTGTAGGTAGGAACTGCAGATGATTGCGGTTTACACCGAACCGAATCAGTTAGACACAAAATGCTGGACCGAAATGTCACTTATTTCCTTTTCTCTAGAAATGCTGCCTGACCCGCTCAGTTTTCTCCAGCATTTTGTGTGTCTATCTATGGATCAGTGACTTAATGATCGGGACCCTTCTTCAGATTTTCGGGTCCCGATCTGAAACGGTCCCGTATCCATGTTCTTGTCTCCAGTTTATTCCTCCACCCCTGCACGATTACTTTCAATCTTAAGAAAGTTTTCGACCTTACATGTCACCTATTATTTTTCTCCAGAGATGTTGCCTGACCATTGAGTTATTGCAGCACTTTGTATCATGTGTGTGTAAACCAGCATCTGCAGTTCCTTGTTTCTACTCAATAGGATTAAGTGAACATATTTCAATAGAGATTTTCCTTGTGATTTTTAGAATCCACTCCTCTGTACATTTGGTACATTTATTTTCCTGACTTTTTTATTAACATTGTTGACCAATCTGACCTTTATTTTTAATCTGACCTCTGCCCCAGCTGCTGACTTTACAATAACAGTGAATGTTTACATCTTCTGGTAGAAATTTTCCTTATGATTTAAAACATCCAATCCTCTATAACTTTGGTCAATTATTTCCCGAGATATTTACTAAAATCTATCACCAAACTGACATTAAAAAAAATATAACGGTTGCCCAGCTGCTGACCTCACATTGTCTTTCCTCGTGGCCCCGCCCCCTCGCCGCTCTGATGAATGCAGCTGCTGTCAACGCGCGCATGCGCAGTTTTTTCCATGAGGAAAAGTTAGCCCACCCACCCCCGCGCGTTCTGCAAAAGGCGCAGAAAGGTCGAGAAAGTTCTGCAGCAAAGACCCTACAGCTCAGCTCCGCTATCGGATCTTTGTTCTGCAGATCGCTCATGCGCCCTGAAGAAGCTTCTGCTCGCTGTCGGCGCAGCTTGTGAAGCCCCGCCCCTCCCATCCCCCGCCCGCCCGCCCCGCTCACTCAGCCCCGGTTTCCAGAGAGTGTCAGCCGTTTCTGTCTCTCTCTCCGCTGTTTCGGCACCCCACTCACTTGCCCGGCTTCTCTCTCTCCCTCTCTCTCTCCCTCTCTCTCTCTCCCCCCCCTCCCTCTCTCTCTCTCCCTCCTCTCCCTCCCCCTCTCTCCCCCCTCTCTCTCCCCCCCCTCCCTCTCTCTCCTCCCATCTTTCTCTCGCCTCCTCCCCTCCACCCCCCTCTCCCTCTGCCTTGCCCTTCTGTCTCTGCCCCTCTCTCTTTGTGCCCCCCCATTCTCTCACTGCCCTCCCTCTAAACCCCCCCCTCCCTCTCTAGACGCACCTCGAGGGGGGGCTATGGGGGCTATGCATCAGTGGATAGGGCGGTTATGGGGTAAAAGGAGCAAATTAATAAATTAATATATAAATATAAATATCAAGGGGGGTAGTTAGTGTTTGTGCGGGGGGTGGTTAGTGCATGTGACGCTGCATGCCGCTGCCCCTAAGCCCCACCCCCTACAACCGCGCTTCCCTACTGTACCTCTAATTGCTCTTTTTTATTCGTATGGCTGTATGCTATCTCAAAATCTCACTGTACCAATTGGTGCATGTGATACTAAACTAATCTAAAAACTGCTGATGAGGGAGGAGAAAACAGTTAATGTTTCAGGATGATAAAATGCTGTCCGAATTGAAAATCTGTCAAATAGTATCTGGTCGAAATATTATCCCTTCTGACTTACTCCTGATCTCTAACCAACTAAACCATGTGTAAAGTGCCGGTAATTATAGGCATTGTAACTAAAGACTTCTAATTGGCAATTGAACCACCCCATTAAGTAGGTAAAGATTACTCACAATGACAGGAAGCATTGGTGTCAACAGAGCAGTGAAACAGAGCTATGCTCCATGTGAACTACTTCAAAAGTGATGGATTTATTTTAATTCCTAATCTCATTGGAAATTTGAAAAATATAACAAGTGTAAGAGAGAGGGAGACAAAAAATAAAACGTTTTAAAAAGCCAATGTCCTCACTGGGTTTTTTGGAAGCTATTTCAAGTCCTGAAGAAAGACCACCAACTGGAAATGTACAATGTTTAAGAAGGAACTGCAGATGCTGGAAAATCGAAGTCTGAAGAAGCGGTTCGACCCCGAAACGTTGCCTATTTCCTTCGCTCCATAGATGTTGCCTCACCCACTGAGTTTCTCCAGCGTTTTTGTCTAACTGGAAATGTACACTCAGTCTGCCAAGGTCCACTGGATCTCCCGGTTGCTAACCATTTTAATTCCTCTCCCATTCCCACACAGACCGGCTCACCCCTGAGCCCTCCACCATTGCCAGAATGAAGCCACTCACAAGCTGGGAGGAACAGCAGCTCATATTAGGCTGTGGCTGAGCAACAAAAAATGTGTCTAGAAATCGTTTTTTTCATGACCCACGTCACGGAATTACATGAGATTTTCCACAGATTTAGATGAAATATAATTGAGAAGGATAAGTCGTAACTCGTCATTGAACATAACTCGTCATTAATTAATTATACTAATTAGAAAATGAGATTGGGAAAGTAAGCGCCATTGAGTGGCCAGGCTGGGTGACAGACCTGTAAGAGACCTGTCTTATTTCTGATGTTAATGTCACATCCTGACCAAGAATCGAATGCTCTGATGTTTACTCGATGAGTATTCATTTTAAGCTACAATGAGCCTATATTTATGTTAGAGATGTCCAAGTCACCTTGCAGCCTCCTAGCATCCTCCTCAAAGCTAACACAGCCCCCCAGCTTTGTGTCATCCGCAAACTTGGAGATGTTGCATTCAATTCCCTTGTCCAAATCATTAATATATATTGTAAATGTGTGGATGTGTGTGTGTGCGGATATATGTGTGCATGTATGTGTGTGTGTGTGCATGCATAGAAGTGTGCGTACGGATGGACGTGTGGATGTGTGTATGGATGTATGTGTGGATGGATGGGTGGACTGTCGCACTGTCATTCACCAGCACGCCATTATCACAGGTAATTCACTCATTGTCTAAATAATTTGACCAAATAAACAGTGAAACGATCGACATTAAAATAAAACTTTATATAATCATTTATTTCCCCAATTTATTTGTTTACATTACATCTGATCCTCATCTGAATATTCTTCATCAGATTCCAAGTATTTCGATAAGTTTTGATAAGTCCATTCATGTTAGTTCAAGTTCAAGTGGAGAGTCAGGCAGAGGCTATAAAAAACAACATCTCATGGACTTCAATTCATAACATTTCAACCTCTTCTTAATGTTAATGAGAATAACACTGTTACTACCATAGATAAATTAGTTCAAGTTCAAGTTCACATACACCAATTCATTCTCCATAAATATCAGCCATTTCTGACCATTTGTCACTTCAATGGAAGCCTATAAAATGCAGTGAATATTCCTCCGTTTTTCTCCTGTGGTTGCCGCTACAGACGGCGCTATGTACAGCCTTCCCCCCCCGTGGAGGTAACCCAAACACTCTGTGTTGACGAATCGGCCGCTTCTTAATTGAGCACGCGGTTTTCACTATGTTAAGTACATAGGCCCCGAGGTCGGAGCAATTTTTCCAGGTAAGTTATCGCAGGCAGCTCTGAGAATAGATGTTAAAGAAAACTTATTAGACTTCAACAAGCTGGCATTAGTGAAAATGTTTAATTTACTTTGTTATGGATACACATTGTTTAGGCCCTCAACATCATGAATGAATGAATGAATGAATGAGTGATGAATGATTGAATGAGTGAATGGGTGAATGAATGAATGAGCGAGCGAATGAATGAATGTATGAATGCGCGAATGAATGAATGAATGTATGAGTGCATGTACAGCCTCCAAATCTCATTTTTTCACATTATAAAAAGGTGCCATTAAATTAATTAAAGTCCATACAGATTAATTTTCATAAATTCAGACTTTAGATCTTATCTTTCAGTTCCAGTTGATTCACAATGTTTCACTGTCCTTTTTTGCTGCAGCACCTCAGCAGGGACTTTGCTTTCAAGGCTTTGTTCCACTTCTATCCACTTAGCTGCATATTCTTCCGACTTCTTAATTGCTTTTCTCACTAAATTCAATTACCCTGCTGCAAGTTTCCACGACATGTATTCCACAGTTCAACAAAGAATCTTCATCGGAATCTCCAGTAAAACAGGCATCAGTAGAAGCACTATCAGCCATGTTGTGTGCTCCCTGCCTAGCTAGCCTGAAACAAAGTGCGTGATTGGCCAACTGGCGTCCGACTCAATGCCAAACGTGCTTTGATTGGACTAAAAATACCCGAAGATTTTCCGTTTTTTCTCTAATTTAATAAAAATGTGCAAGTTTTGTTCTTGACGAGTTTCAGGGATGATTTATATAATATTTTTACACAATATGTGAACATTTCATGTAGTTCCGTGAGTTGGGTGACTAAACTGCACAAAAAAGTTCCTCGGCCCACAGCCTATATTTAGTTTACAACCCAATGGTATGAATATTGAATTCTCTAATTTTAAGTAAGCTCCAACTAACTCCTCCTCTCTTCGATCTTTGTGACGTGGGAGGAATCTGGAGCACCTGGAGGAAAACCACACGGTCATAGGGAGAGTAAACCCCACACAGAGAGCACCTGAGATAAGGATCGAACTTGTGTCTCTGGCGCTGTAAGGCATCTGCTCTACTAACTACGCCACTGTGAGCATTGAGCAGATTAGTTTAGTTTAGTTCAGTTCAGAGATACAGTGCGGAAACAGGCCCTTCCGCACACCGAGTCTGCACCGACCAGCGATCCCCGCACACTAACACTATCCTATACACATTAGGGACAATCTACACTTATACCAAGCCAATTAACTTACATACCTGTACGTCTTTGGAGTGTGGGAGGAAACCGAAGTTCTCGGAGAAAACCCACAAGGTCATGGGGAGAACATACAAACTCCATACAGACAGCACCCGTAGTTGGGATCGAACCCAGGTCTCCAGCGCTGCAAGTGCTGTAAGGCAGCAACTCTACCACTGCATCACCGTGTTGCCCCATTAATCAATAATATTTGATAGCGTACAATTATACTTTCTTTTCGTGCTGTGGAACAGATGAAGCAGGACATTAAATGTCCAATTCAAATTCAAATATTCTCTAACTTTAAAGGAAGTGAATATTTGATAGGATCAAATAATATTAGATATTCTATCTAATTAAAATACTATCTTTATGACTTGCTCCTGAACGCTAAGCAACTAAATAATGTGAAAGGGGCTTTGGGAATCATTAGCATTACATTAAGTAGTGGAACTAAATAGTTTTAATTTCCATTTAAAAGAGAATCAGTCATCAGGGAGATAAAAATCACTCATTATAATTGGAGGTGCTGTTGTCAACAGAGTGATAAAACATCCAGTTCTGTTCCTTATAAACTACACAGCAAGTAAAGTGTTTCATTAAATTAAAATTAGGCTGCAAATTTGGTGGAAAGTTAGATTGCATGGGATTGAGTGAGAGTTAGCTAACTGGATATAGAATTGACTTCACGGAAGGAACCAGTAAGTGGCAGTGCAGGGACTAGGCCATTCGGCCCTTCGAGCCAGCACCGCCATTCACTATGATCATGGCTGATCATCCACAATCAGTACCCCATTCCTGCCTTCTCCCCATATCCCATGACTGCTATCTTTATAGAGCTCTATCTTAACTATCTCTTGAAAGCACCCAGAGAACCGCCCTCTGAGGCAGAGAATTCCACAGATCCACAACTCTCCCGGAGAAAAAGATTTTCCTCATCTCCGTTCCAAATGGCCATCCCCCCATATTTTAAACTGTGGCCCCTGGTTCTGGACACCCCCAACATCGGGAACATGTTTCCTGCCTCTATCGTGTCCAATCCCTTAATAATCTTATCTGTTTCAATTAGATCCCCTCTCATCCTTCTAAATTCCAGTGTATACAAGCCCACTCTCTCCATTCTTTCAACATATGACAGTCCCACCATCTGGGAATTAACCTGGGAAGTTGCTTGAACTGGAGGGCCGTGACTAGCGGTGTACATCAGGCATTGGCGGTGGACCCATTGCTGTTGGCGGTTTATCTCAACGATTTAGATAAGAATGTACAAGGCATGATTAGTAGGTTTGTAGATGACCAGGTACTGAGATCCCTGGTCCTCCAATGCTGCCTGGGCACTCTATATTCATCTCTTGCCAGCCACAAGTTGCTGGAGTAACCCAATGAGTCAGGCTACTTGGATGGAGAGCATAGATAAGGGACATTTCAGGTCGGGATTTTTCAAGAAGGGTCCCGACCCGAAACATCACCCATGTTTTTCCTCCAGAGATGCTGCCTGACCTGCTGAGTTACTCCAGCACTCTGTGTCTATCGTTGGTGTAAACCAGTATCTGCAGTTCTTTGTTTCTACGTCTACTTCACCTCTTGTTGTTCTACAAGGGTAGTGTCCACCAAGACACTGTGTGTGGCACCAAATTAATAATGCACAAACTCACAGCACAGCAAAATTCACCACTACTCCCTGTAGATGTGGCAACTTGAAGCACCTCCAGAAGAAATCAGTTGACAATTTATAATAATAATAATAATAAGTTTATTTATATAGCACATTTATAGTCAATTTTCATTGACCCCAAAGTGCTTTACATAATTTAAAAATCAGTTCCATACAAAGCATAAAGATGGGTTAACAAAATAATAAAAAGCATAAACAGGACACAACATGTAACATAAACATCCACCACAGCATTCATCACTGTGGTGGAAGGCACAAAAAATGTTGGCCCGTGCCTCCTCCATTCCCCCCCCACCCCCCCCGTGGACAAGACCAGAGTCCAGAGTCCAGTCCAGGATCGGTCTTTCCTCACCGGAGACCGCGGCTTCAAGATTGTGTAGGCCGCAGGCCGGCAGTTGAGATTACTGCAAGAGCAAGATAAATCCACCAATAACTGATATGCAGTAGGGTTGCTGCCTCACGGCGCTGGCAACCCTTGTTCAATCCTGACCTTGGATGCCACATGGGATTTCTCCGGGTGCTTGGATTTCCTCCCACAACCCAAAGACGTGCAGGTTTGTCGTGCAGTTGCCAGGTCTCTGTAAATTGCCCCTAGTGTGAAGATAGTGGATGAAAAAGTGGGACTAGAACGATTGTGAATGGGTAATCGATGGCCGGCATTGAATTGGTGTGTGCGGAAAGGTCTGTACCATGCTGTATCTCTAAAGAAAGAATGATGAATACCAGTCTGGATGAGATGCAACTTGAAGCGGTTCTGCATCTGCTGCCCCTGGTTCTCTTGGCAGTAGAGCTTGGGGGTTTCCGTGGTGCTGCCATAGTTGTTCTGACAGGCAACTTGTGCAGATGGTGTATACTGCAGCCATTGAGTGCCAATGTTGGAGGGAATGACTGATTAAGGCGGTGGATGATGTGGCATGTCCTGTGTGCTGTTGAGAGTCTTGAAAGTTCTTAAAGCTTCACCCGTCCATGCAAATGGAAAATATTCCATCATGTTCACGAATTTTGCCTGTGAAAGGCTTGCGAGATAAGTAGTGACACACTCTGTCTTTGACTAACACTAATGGCTGGTCTTCGAACTGTTTTTCAACTAACTATTTGCTCACATCATATGTTAAAAATAAAAAATAAATAAAAAATGGTGCAGCAGTAGAGTTACTGCCTCATAGTAGCAATGTTACAAAATTTTGAGATTTTAAAAATCAAGTCTGCAATTTATCCCATCAGATGAAGCATAACAATAAGTTTAATTTGACACCAAATTCACTTTCATATCTCAAGTATTGAAAAAGTTATGGCCATTTTCATACTCGGAAATTAGCATCTTGGTCCCTATTGATTTTCAATGGACATTACAAAAAAGCTGTGATCTTGGATAGTCAAAAGCCCATTTCTTAAGGAAAGATTAACATTTTTAAATAGCCTAAGTGTCCAAAGATTATTCACAAATAATTCACAATATAACCATGATTTTTATATCTAATTTACATTAATTTATAGGCCAAATGGAAGGAATTTAGTGTTCAATTGTTGTAAATAAATGCCCATTTAAATCGGCTTTCTAGTGGGTTTCTGTGAACGCGCTGGTTTAGAACGTTGACATCGCGCTGGATTAGTGCCCTCAAATGCCGAGAAAAATACTGCGGGATATAAAAAGCCCAAAATGAACTACTCGCTATAGATAACGTGATATATAGGGTTATATATATGCCCCATTTAATGTAAAAATAAGGTACATACCTTTAATTGTTTGCTTTATAAAACCCTGGGGCTGCGAGAGGTTGCGGAATGAGACAGTAATTTTAAAATTATTATAACTATATTATCGAGGCCTATAAAACTAATAATACTTTTTGCGACCGGGTCTTGCAGCGATTTTTCGTTAATGATTTACTAGGCTGAACATCTGCGATTAGTACAGCCTAGTAAAAATCGCGTTTTAAACCCGCCCCCTCTAAACAGCGCCAAAATCGCGGACCTGGCTGTGGGCAGATTCCCAATGACGATTCAGGTAGGTTTTGTAACATACCTACTCATAGTGCCAGAGACCTATGTTCGATCCTGACTATGGGCACCGTCTATACGGAGTTTGTATGTTCTCCCCATGACCGCATGGGTACTCTCCAGGATCTCCGGTTTTCTCCCACACTCCAAAGATGTACAGGTTTGTAGGTTGATTGGCTTGGTATAATTGTAAATTGTCCATAGTGTGTAGGATAGTGTTATGTTGGTTGGCGTGGACTTGGTGGGCCGAAGGGCCTGTTTCCGCGCTGTATCTTTAAACTGAGCTAATGCAAGCTATTTGGTTAGGAACAAACTCGACCTGAAACGTCACCACAATTTCTATCCTGAGATGCTGCCTGTTCCCACTGAGTTACTCCAGCATTTTTGTGCTTATCTAAGCCATTTGGTGTTTTCATCGAAGAATAACTAAACGTGGAAATAAAGACACAAAGGAGAACTCAGAAGGTCAGACAGGATGCCTGGAGAACATGGATAGGTGCCCCTTCGGAAGAAGAGTCTTGAACCAAAGCATCTGAATAATGTCCTCAGACCTTTCAGTCTGGTGTCTCAATCCCAAACATCACTTATCCATGTTCTCCAGGGATACTGCAAGATCCGTTCCTCCATCACTTTGTGTTTTTATTCTAAACTAGCATCTGCATGTTCCTTGCTTCTACAATAGTTAAACATAGATTAGCATTATAGAAACATAGAAACATAGAAATTAGGTGCAGGAGTAGGCCATTCGGCCCTTCGAGCCTGCACTGCCATTCAATATGATCATGGCTGATCATCCAACTCAGTATCCCGTACCTGCCTTCTCTCCATACCCCCTGATCCCCTTAGCCACAAGGGCCACATCTAACTCCCTCTTAAATATAGCCAATGAACTGGCCTCAACTACCCTCTGTGGCAGAGAGTTCCAGAGATTCACCACTCTCTGTGTGAAAAAAGTTCTTCTCATCTCGGTTTTAAAGGATTTCCCCTTTATCCTTAAGCTGTGACCCCTTGTCCTGGACTTCCCTAACATCGGGAACAATCTTCCTGCATCTAGCCTGTCCAACCCCTTAAGAATTTTGTAAGTTTCTATAAGATCCCATCTCAATCTTCTAAATTCTAGAGAGTATAAACCAAGTCTATCCAGTCTTTCTTCATAAGACAGTCCTGACATCCCAGGAATCAGTCTGGTGAACCGTCTCTGCACTCCCTCTATGGCAATAATGTCCTTCCTCAGATTTGGAGACCAAACTGTACGCAATACTCCAGGTGTGGTCTCACCAAGACCCTGTACAACTGCAGTAGAACCTCTCTGCTCCTATACTCAAATCCTTTTGCAATGAAAGCTAACATACCATTCGCTTTCTTTATGTTTCTTTCTCTCGGCATGCTCAGGGTTTGCTGCAGCAGGCAAGTTAAAACATAGTTTGTCAAGATGCCAACTACAGTAGGTGGCAGAGGGCCTTACTTAAGTGATGGTTCACAGACTTTGCACAGATTCATAATAAAATGGCGATCACAGATTAATCTTGTTTCATGTGCCTTCTCACTCTTTCAACTGTTATCTTTTTAATTTCAAGTTTCAAGTCTACTCCAGCATCACTCCTTTTTCATTAAAGTCAGAGTTTGGAAGAATGAGGGGGGACCTCATTGAACCATACAGAATAGTGAAAGGCCTGGATAGAGTGGATGTGGAGAGGATGTTTCCACTAGTGGGAGAGTCGAGGACTAGAGGTCACAGCCTCAGAATTAAAGATTTTTTTAAAGTTTAGTTTATTATCACCGAGGTACAGTGAACAACTTTTTGTTGCGTGATATCCAATCAGCAGAAAGATTATACATGATTACAATAGAGCCACCCACAGTGTACAGATACAGGATGCTGTGAATAACATTTAGTGCAAGGTAAAGTCCAGTAAAATATGATAGTCTAAGAGTCTCCAAATAGGTACATAGTAGCTCTCAATCTGTGTAATTGTTGGTAGGATGATAGACACAAAAATCTGGTCTCAGTGGGTGAGGCAGCATCTCTGGAGAGAAGGAATGGGTGAAGTTTTGAGTCAAGACCTTTCTTCACTCTGTTGGTAGGATGGTTCAGTTGCCTGATAACAACTGGGAAGAAACTGTTCCTGAATCTGCAGGTCTCCGTTTTCACACTTGCCTGATTGGAGAGTGGAGAAGAGGGAATGACTGGGGTGAGAGGTGTAATATGTTGCGAATCGAAGGCATGCAGGACATCGCAGCAGGTTAGGCTGCGCTCCTGAAAAGAAGGAAACTGATCGAATATAATGGATGGATGGCTTACAGCAGAAACAACTTGACCTGATACAGATAGAGACAGTGCGTTACTTGAAGTTATTCAATCTCAGGTTGGAAGGCTGCAACTTCAGATTCAGATGCTGCCTGTCCCGATGAGTTAATCCCAGTAATTTGTGTCTATCTTCACTTTAAACCAGCATCTGCAGTTCTTTCCTGCAACATTTTGGCTGCTCCACTGCAAAATCTCCTCAAGGTTTGTCTACATTGAAGAGGTTCTCCTCCTCTCTCTGAAGATAGTTCTGCAACATCCTCTCGCTGCTCCCCTCTGTGATTCCTCCTGCTTTCCGACTCTACGACCGACCACGATTTAACCCAGAATAATCCAGAGATGCTGCCTGTCCCAGCATCTGGTTACTCCAGCATTTTGTGTCTATCTTCAGATTTAGATAGGTTCATTATCAGATACCCCGATGAAATCCCTAGTTTGTTTGAAGCACATAGAGTAAACAACAAATATAAAAAATACACAATGAATTCAATAGTGAATGCAACAACAACAGAAAGGTGGAGATATTGTAATCTAAATGCAATCTGCTTAGTTTCTCCAATGCAGACAAGACTGTATTAGGAACAGCCAATGCAGTACAGTCCACGGCTGATTGTTATTTTAGTTGCAGGGTTTTGAAGGACAGAGTCTTCCTCTCGCCCATGTGAATCCGACACAAAACAAAGTTGCTGATATTGTATCATGGAGGTAAATATTGCAGGCTACTGCATGCACTACTCATTCAATTTTCATTTGGCTTGTGGCTCGGTGGCACGGCAGTAGAGTTGCCGCCTTACAGCACCAGAGAGTCAGGTTCCATCCTGACTACGGGTATTGTCTGCATGGAGTTTACATGATCTGCCCGTGACCTGCGTGGGGTTTACATGATCTGCCCGTGACCTGCGTGGGGTTTCTCTGTGCAGTCCGGTTTTCTCCCACACTCCAAGGATGTACGGGTTTGTTGGCTAATTGGCTTGTTAAAAACTGTAGTGGATTGCTGGTCTGCATGGATTCGGTGGGCCGAAGGGCCTGTTTCCACACTGTATCTCTAAACTAAACTAAGCTAAACTAAACTAAAGCTTTCCAGTGAAAGTGAACACATTTAATTTGACTGGGTTCCATATATTTCCATTTGTTGATGGAGTCAATGGTGAATCTTCATTTCTGATTTAAAATGAAATGGAGAAAGGAGGAATTGATTTGTGAACATAAAGCTATTAACATGCAGGGAGCATTTTGCCTGAATTGTATTCTGGCCAACAAGATGAATCTGCTGGTAATGGTGACCAATTACTAGGGAAGTCTGCAAGGAAATGGCTATGCTTGTGCTTACTGCTTTGGACTTTAGTTTAAAACCTTCAATAGTTGACCTATGAGTATGAATATAATTGCACACTTTTACCAAAATTATATGCTTCAAAAACATCCAGAAAGCTAATGTGATTGGCAATCTACACATTAATTCTATTCTTTACATTTTCAACACTACCAATTAATTTATTTGGCTATTAAAATAAACAGAAATGAAAGAAGCAGATTGTCGATTGTGAAAAAGAATGAATGCTTATTAAATAAAAAATGTAAATTTTGAATAGATGGGGAGATATTTTTAATCACAAAGAAGCTCGATTAATGCATTATGCATTTTAAACAGTTGTTTAATCAATAGCAAACTCGTTGGGCAAACAAATGTGTAATTAGAATTCTAATTAAAAGAATGTAATATTAGGGCAGCACGGTGGCGCAGCGGTAGAGTTGCTGCCATACAGCTCTTGCAGCGCCGGAGACCCGGGTTTGATCCCGACTACGGGTGCTGTCTGTATGGAGTTTGTACGTTCTCCCCGTGATTGCGTGGGTTTATTCCGAGATCTTCGGATTCCTCCCACACTCCCAAGTCAGGCAGGTTTATAGGCTAATTGACTTGTTATAAGTGTAAAAATTGTCCCTAGTGTGTGTAGGATAATGTGCGGGTATCGCTGGTCGGCGTGGACTTGGTGGGCCAAAGGGCCTGTTTCTGTGTCTGTTCTGTTAAACTAAGCTAAACTAAATTAGCAAGGATATTTTTGAATGGGGACATGTTTGCCAATTGAGTAAAATTCATCTGCAGTGTTCCAGATAACAATGAGTTATAATTTCATAACCACTCTCAGTTGAATGTTAAGTGTTAAGTGTCTAAGTGTTAAGTACCATTATAAATGTTAAGTATCATATTTTCCTCCTTTACTTACTAATTTTCACAGAAATATCCAATATTGGAAAATACTTCCCATCTCTTTAGTTGGTAGAATTAATGCTATAAAGATGAATTAATGTTATAAAGATGAATTAATGCTATAAAAATGAATTAATGCTATAAAAATGAATTAATGCTATAAAGATGATTTTTCTCCCACAATTATTATACTTATTTCAATCAATATTGAAATAATACATATTGAATATATACTGAAATAATAAATATTGAAATGATATATCTCCCAAATAAATTCTTCCAAAAAATTGATTCAACTGTTACAAATTCTATCTGGGATTATAAGAACCACAGAATAAATAAAAAAACATTTATGCAAGTCCAAAGTTAATGGAGGATTAGCTTTACCAAACTTTTTTTTATATGACTGGGCAGTTAATATTAAATATTAAAAATATTAACTACAGTCCTCCGTCTTTTTCTTAATTTTTGTCTTGTTCAATGCATGTTTTGAGCTTAGTTTTATTATTTTTTAGGTGTGTATATGTGGGGGGTGGGGGGGGGGGGGGGGGGGGGGGATGTGGGGGAAACCGTTAATCTCTTCCCTGTACGTTGGGCCTAACATCGAGGAGCTGGTGGCGGACTTCGTCCAGGACCAACCTGAGGGCTCCAGTCACGGAGCCTGCGGATCTGACATCACGGAGCTGGCCTTATTCGGAGCAGGGAGAGCTGTGGTGTTGTGCAGCTGCGACCCCCGACTTTGGATCCACTGAGTTACTCAGCTTTTTTGTGTCTATTCAAGTCAGTTCACCCTTCCAGTTGACATACACAATATCAAACGTCATGGCGACAGATTATCAATAATGCCTGCTGGAAGCAAATGTTTTTACACGTTTTTCTGCTCATTAACAATGTGTCCTTGCTACCACTACTTTCAAGGCTCACAACAGGAGCTCTCTGTCTCTTGTCTCGATATGCTTCTGTAGCTGGTCTTAATGGCAAAACGCAGGCATATTCAAAGATGAAAGACATAAACGTTTATGAAGAAATCAACTGAGACTAAATCAAAGCTACAGTAGAGGTAATCAACGATGGATTCTTCCTATGTTGACAGGCCCCTTGCCCCATCGCATCCCCGCCGACCAGCAACCCCCCCGTACACAAGTTCTAGCCTACACACTCGGGACCATTTATGGTTCACAGAAGCCAATTAACCTACAAACCTGTATGTACGTTTTTTCGGCCACCAGGGGCGCCGTACGATGGCAGCCTCTGTCGACAGTCTGTCTGTTTTTTCATCTTTTTATCATTTCTAGTCTGTATAAAAGTCTTTTTGGAGGTTTCTTAGTCTTTTTATGGGAGGTGGGAAGGGTAAGGGGGAAACTGTTTCTCAGTCACTTCCTGGTCGAGGATGTGTCTATTCTCCGAGTCGCGTCTTCGCCCCCCCCTTCCCCCTTGCGGCCTACCATCTGGATTGGCGCAGCCTTTCCTGCCGGAGACCGACCAAAGCTTCAGCAGCAGCGCAGCACTAATTTACCATCGTGGAGCGGGCGATGCCTTACCGGGGATCCACGTGTTGAAGCTCCGGAGTGTTGGGCCTGCGGTTTAACAACGTGGAGCTGTGGTTGCAGAGCTTCTAGCCACGGGCGGTGCTGACTTTAGCATCGCGGAGTGCTGGGATCCCTTTGCCGAGGGCCGCCAGGGTTGAATCTCCACCCAGCTTGGCCTGTAGACTTTGGGAGCCGCGGTCTCCGGTAAGAAGTGGCCGATTCGGAAACTCCAAGCTTCTTTCCGGCGAGAGGGCCTGAACATCGGGCTGCCGTAGCGGTGACTGCGGAGGGCTCAAAAGGCCCCAACCATGGGTGAACAAGGAGGAAGCTGACTGAAGTTTACTTTATTGCCTTCCCTCACAGTGGGAAACGTTGATTCCGCTGTGTGGGAATATTCATGTTAAATTCTATCGTGTGTTGTGTTCTTTTTATTCGTATGGTTGTATGGTAACTCAAATCTCACTGTACCATGTGGTAATAAATGTAACTTGAATGTTTTTGGCATGTGGGAATAAACTGGACTAATCGAAGAACAGCCAGGCGGTCACAGGGGCAACATGCAAACTCCGTACAGATAGCACCCGTAGTTAGGATGGAGCAATAATAAACAGCAGTAGCTATTCCCATGGATTCGACCCGAAACGTCGACAATTCATCAGCCCTCCTTGAAAATGGCATCACAGGTAGACAAGGTGGTGAAGAAGGCTTTTGGCACATTGACATTCATCTGACAGGGAATTGACAAAATAAGTTAGGACGTTATGTTACAGTTGTACAAGACGTTGGTGAGACCACACTGGGAGTATTGTGTTCAGTTTTGGCCACCTTACTATCAGAAACATGCCATTAATGGATAGGAAAAGTTTAGAGGGATATGAACCAAACACAAGTAAATGGGAGATAGACACAAAAAGCTGGAGTAACTCAGCGGGACAGGCAGCATCTCTGGAGAGAAGGAATGGGTGACATTTCGGGTCGAGACCCTTCTTTACTCCAGCTTTTTGTGTCTATCTTTGGTTTAAACAGTTCCTTCTTACACAAGTAAATGGGTCAAGCTTAGATGGCAGGTATCTTGGTCAATGAGTTGGGCCAAAGGGCCTCTTTCCATGTCTAATGATTCTATGACTCCGATAGTACTATCGACTGAAATGCTAGATTACTATTTACATTATTGGTTGGAAAATAATGAGAAACGTACCATCAAATGGGTTAAAAACTCCTGCCACTCCTGTAGGAGGAATTCTGGTAAAGTTCTATCTGCGTAATTTGTGATGGAGTCAGAGAGTCATCGAGTCATTCTGCGTGGAAACAGGCTGATTGGCCCAACTTGCCACATCGACCGACATGTCCCATGTGCACTCATCCCGCTTGCCTGCGTTTGGCCCATATCCCTCAAAACTTATCCTATCCATGCACCTGTCTAAATGTTTCTAAACCGTGGCAAGAGTACCTGCCTCAATTCCTCCTCCGGCAGCTCGTTCCATGCACTCACCACCCTTTGTGTAAAAAAGTTTCTCCTCAAATTCCTATTAAACCTTTCCCCTCTTACCTTAAACCTATGTCCTCTGGTTCTCGATTCCCAAACTGGGCAAGAGACTCTGCATTTACCAATCTAGTCCTCTCACGATTTTGAACACTTCTACTGTATAAGATCACCCCTCATCCTCATCAATATACAAAAGATTACAGTATATATGAATTAGAATGAGAAGTATATTCTGTGGATCCTGAGACAATTCATCCAGATCCAATATGAAAAGTCTTTTTTGCTTAGTGTGTGATCTAGTCTATCACTTTTTGTCTCTGAAGGATATGTTTGAAACATATGAAGGATAGCTGATATTAACCTTCAGTAAGCACCATTTATTAGCTCTGCTTTGCATTCTTACACTGGCTTAAGGGAAAGTGTTAAGCAATAATATAAGAAATGTTTAATATCACATCTCCCATTCAGATATAGTTTTGTATTCTGTATCAGATTCTGTATTGAGTCGTCATTAATGATTTATATCAGCATTGCAGCCATTGATCTAGTGAGCAACCTACTTACATATAAGCTGAGCAAGCGATAGTCTGAGAGTCATAGAGTATAAAGCATGGAAACAGGCCCTTTGACCCAATTTGCCCACACCGACCCAACATGTCCCATCTACACTAGTCCCAACTGCCTGCGTTTGGCCCATATCCGTCTAGACCTGTCCTATCCATGTACCTGTCCAAATGTTTCTTAAAGATTGCAATTGTCCCTTCCTCAACTATCTCCTCCGGCAGCTCGTTCGATACACCCACCACCCGTGTCTGAAAAAAATACCCCTCAGGTTCCTATCAGATTACCCCAGAATAATCTATCTTTCGTCTTAACATGTAAAACCCCAATATCAGTTCTCAGTTACTGCTAACTAATTTATTGTTGGTGTGGTGTTTTGTAGAATATGTCTAGTTCTGAAAAGTACAGCTGTAAATTTGGAAGGAGGGCAGTAAAAAGCATGGAAAGATTTACAAAATACACTAACATTAATAATATTCTGTTCTACTTTAATTTAGTTTAATTTAAAGATAGTATAGAAACAGTCCCTTCAGCCTGATCAGTCCACGCCAACAATTCAGTTCAGACTGAATAAGGGTCCTGACCTGAAACGTCACCCATCCTTTCTCTCCACAGATGCTGCCTGACCCACTGAGTTACTCCAGCACTTTGTGTCTATCCCCGTTCAGACTAGTTCTATGTTATCCCACTTTCACATCCACTCCCTACATGCCTTGGGAGATTTACAGAGGGCCAATGAACCTACAAAGCCGCACTTTGAGGTGTGGGAGGAAACCAGAGCACCTGGAGGACGCCCACACATTCACAGGGAGAACGTGCAAACTCCGTACAGACAGGATCGGACTTGGGTCTCTGGCACTGTGAGACAGCAACTCCACCAGCTGTGCCATTAATATAATAGAGATCAGAGATATTTAATACATTTGAGTGCTTTTGTATTTTCATGCAAACCATTTCACTCTGTAAATCGAAATGTAATCCTTGAGAGTTGATTGACCCTTTGCAGATAACTGGTTTTCCATTAGAATAATTCTGATTGTTAATTAGATAGTGATCTTCCATTTCTCAGCACATAGGAGCTCCAGATTCACATTTGCACAAACTGCAGTAAGTGTTGGTGCATTGCCTTGAGAATATCAATCAAGGGCTTCTATTAAATGTCTCACATTTTGGATATAAAACGGAGTTTTCAACAGATACACAGCAGATTGTGCACATATGGGAACTTCATGGAAAATTAAATTGCCCTTTAGCTGAAGTCACTTACCTGGTCCATATTTGACATGCATTTCTCTCGTGAGAAAGCTGTTACCATATAACTGCACTGTATCCCATAAAAGTATGTAACAGCACGCCAAATGAAAGTAACAACGCGCCAAATGAAAAACAAAGGTAATTCCACTCAATTAAGGGCTTTGTCTCTTCCATCAAAGGCTGTGAATAGATAAAAGTTGAGAACACTCAATGTAGCTACATTATTCGCAGAGGGATCAGCCTTTTGATCACAACATTAATCTAAAAGACTAAGGACTGTCTTTGATTGCACTGACTTTAGGGTTTAAAAAAAAAGTGATTACATATTATCTGAAGATAGACACAAAAAGCTGGAGTAAATCAGTGGGACATGCAGCATCTCTGGAGAGAAGGAATGGGTGACGTTTTGGGTCAAGATCCTTCTCATTATCTGTGTGTATTATGTCTATGAGCCTGTTAAGCTGCTGCAAGTATGAATTTAATTGTTCTGTTAGTGAATATGACAATTTAAATACTCAGTCCTCCTTGGCCGAACATTTTAACCCCTTCCCATTCCCATACTGACCTTCCTGCTACTGCTTCCAAGATGGCGCCAAACTCGGGCGACTATTTGTGTGCTCGCCACAGAAACAGATCTACCAACTCATATTACAACTGGTCCACACTGTTAAATCTTTATTCCTACAACAACATTTCTTACTTCATCATGTAAAACACTGTAAATGGATCGATAATGCATTTCGTTGTCTCTGTACTGTACACTGACAATGACAATTAAAATTGAATCTGAATCTGAATCTGAATCTGAATCTGATTGCAATCATGTACCGTCTTTCTGCTGACTGGATAGCACGCAACAAAAGCTTTTCACTGTGACACATGTGACAATAAACTAAGGTTACACAAAAAAGCTGGAGAAACTCAGCGGGTGCAGCAGCATCTATGGAGCGAAGGAAATAGGCAACGTTTCGTCCCGAAACGTTGCCTATTTCCTTCGCTCCATAGATGCTGCTGCACCCGCTGAGTTTCTCCAGCTTTTTTGTGTAACCTTCGATTCTCCAGCATCTGCAGTTCCTTCTTAAACACTGACAATAAACTAAACTATTCTGAGCTCTCTGTCCTGGGCCTCCTCCACCATAATAGGCAGACCCCAAGCAAATTGCAGGAACAGCACCTTTGATTCCACTTGGGCAGCTTACACCCCAGCAGTATGAACTTTGAGTTTTTCTAACTTCAAATAATCCCTGCATTTCCCCCCCCCCCCCCCCCCACCCTAGTTGCTCTACCAGTTCAAGTTCAAGTTCAAGTTCAAGTGAGTTTATTGTCATGTGTCCCTGTATAGGACAATTAAATTCTTGCTTTGCTTAAGCACACAGAACATAGTAGGCATTTACTACAAAACAGGTAAATGTGTCCATATACCATGATATCAATATATACACACATGAATAATTAAACTGATAAAGTGCAAATAACAGAATGTGGTTATTAATAATCAGAGTTTTGTCCGAGCCCGGTTTAATAGCCTGATGGCTGTGGGGAAGTAGCTATTCCTGAACCAGGTTGTTGCAGTCTTCAGGCTCCTGTACCTTCTACCTGAAGGTAGCAGGGAGATGAGTGTGTGGCCAGGATGGTGTGGGTCTTTGATGATACTGCCAGCCTTTTTGAGGCAGCGACTGCGATAAATCCCCTCGATGGAAGGGAGGTCAGAGCCGATGATGGACTGGACAGTGTTCCCTGTATCCATTCATCATCACCTCTTTCCCATCCAACAATGGGCCATTATGGGCTTCACCCTTCCTTGGTCATCTGTTGCCGACCCTGATTTGACCTGGAAATTTCTTCCCTCGCATCTACTTTCAGTCTGAGGAAGGGTTCTCATCCGAAACATCTCCGATCCCTTTTCTCCATAGATGCTGCCTGGCTAGGTAGTCACTCCAGCACTTTGTGTCTACTTTCACAATGAAACACCTCTTGACTCTGGACATCAACTGTAGGTGAAATGTGAATACATTTGGTGGACAATTTGAGGATTTCTTATCATGCATGTCATGTGCCCATTGGCAAAGCGCCTTTGATCTTGGGAAATAAAATGTAATTTAAGAACTATTATTGGACAATGTAATTTAAGAACTTTTATTGCAATATCTTTTTTTTTTTAAATTTAAGGTTAAATTACCCAATCCAAATAACTTGAGTAGTACCGAATCATAATATTGCAAGTTAGAGTCATGGAGTAATGGAAACAGGCCCTTCAGCCCACCTATCCGTGCTGACCAAGTTGGCATATTGTACATGAGCGTGTGGTCAGGGTGGTTCTAGGTTCTAGGTTCTAGGTTCTAGGTTCTAGAAGTGCCTTCTTGAGGCAGCACCTCCGGTAGATCCTTTCAATGTGATGGTCCAAGCAATGGCAACCAATTTCAGAAGCCCCCTCTGTTCCTGAGCTTTTATGTTCCCTGAACCAGGCCATGATGTGAACCAGTCAGTAGTAATATACTATACACCTGTACCATATACCTGTAATCTTACCCAACTTTTTCTGCACCCACAAGGACGGGTCTCTAGAATCCCCTGCACTTTCTTCTAACTTGTTTTTGTTTTATCTTTATGTCCTTACAGAATATGGATGACGTTTCTTGCCATTATTTTTTTCATGCTCATCTTTGCTTTCTTAATTTTCATTTTAATCCTACATTTTCTCAGCTTTTCTAACATTTTCGCTGATTTAAGGTCTCTGTGACACACAAGATCTTACACTTGAGGTATACCTTACACGCCATGCACCTTGTCGTCTTGGTGACACTTAGCCGTTCAGCCCTTGCTGTGTTAACGTTGACCTTAAATCCATTCATCTCCTTCCTGAATGCCTCTCACAGGTTTGAGACTGATGTACCTCCAAACAGGTATTTCCAATCCCTTTCTGCTCATTCATTTTCCAGTCCAATAAAATTGCTCTTCACTCATAAGGTATAGGAGCAGAATTAGGCCATTCAGTCCATCAGGTCTCCTCTGCCATTCAATCATGGCTGATTTAGTTTCCCCTCTCAACCCCATTCTCCTGCCTACTGCCCATAACCCCTGACCCTTAATAATCAAGAGTCTGCCAAGAATGGGTGATGTTTCAGGTTGGAACCATTCTTCATACTTGGAGTATGGGTCTGATGAAGGGTTCACCTATCTATTTTCTCCAGAGATACTGCCTGACCCGCTGAACTACTCCAGCACTTTGTGTCTACCTTCTGTATAAACCAGCATCTGCAGTTCATTCCTACACAAGATTCTGTCAATTTCCATTTAAAAAATACCGAATGACTTGGCCTCCATCTGTGGCAATGAATTCCACAGATTCACCATCCTCTGAATAATGAAATGCCTCCTCATCCCCTTTTGAAAGATACATCCTTTTAGTCATAGAAACATTCACACCTATGTCACCTTTATTCTCTTCCATAAGAATGTTAAATCTACAGGGTCTTGGTGAGACCACACCTGGAGTATTGCGTACAGTTTTGGTCTCCTAATCTGAGGAAAGACATTCTTACCACAGAGGGAGTACAGAGAAGGTTCACTGGACTAATTCCTGTGATGTCAGGACTTTCAAATGAAGAAAGACTGGATAGACGTGGCTTGTACTCGCTAGAATTTAGAAGAATGAGGGGGGATCTTATAGAAACTTACAAAATTCTTAAGGGGTTGGACAGGCTAGATGCAGGAAGATTGTTCCCGATGTTGGGGAAGTCCAGAACGAGGGGTCACAGTTTAAGGATAAGGGGGAAATCTTTTAGGACTGAGATGAGGAAAACATTTTTTTCACACAAATGTTGAATCTCTGGAATTCTCTGCCACAGAAGGTAGTTGAGGCCACAGTTCATTGGCTATATTTAAGAGGGAGTTAGATGTGGCCCTTGTGGCTAAAGGGGACAGGGGGTATGGAGAGAAGGCAGGTACAGGATACTGAGTTGGATGATCAGCCATGATCATATTGAATGGCGGTGTAGGCTAGAAGGGCCGAATGGCCTACTCCTGCACCTATGTTTCTATGTTTCTAACTGTGCTGGTACTCTGGTTTCCTCCAACATCCCAAAGACATGTTGGTTTGTACATTAGTTGGCCCTCTGTAAATTGACTCTAGTGTGTTGGCAGTGGATGGGAAAGTGGGATACATAGAACTAGTTTGAATGGGTGATCAATGGTCAGTGGGACTTGGTGGCTGAAATGCCGGTTTCAATGCTGTACCTCTAAACTAAACTAAACTAAAGTGTTTGAAAAACAAGTAACTGCAGATGTTGGTTTACAATGAAGGATATGGAGTGCTGGAGTAACTCAGCATCCCTGGGGAACATGGATAGGTGATGTTTTGGGTCAGGACCCCTTTTCAGACAAAACTGAACTACCACCCTCTCTCTGACATTCCTTTCACCTTGAATCACACAGTACGGAAACAGGCCCCCCACCCGCCCTAACTTGTCCACGCTGACCATGTTTTATAGCTAGTCCCGAGATAAACTTTGAAAATAGCAGAGGAACTAACTCAGCCAGTGCTCGAATGGATTTGCAGAGATGACAAATACAGGAATGCCAGATTCAGATTCAGATTCAGATTCAATTTTAATTGTCATTGTCAGTGTACAGTACAGAGACAACGAAATGCATTTAGCATCTCCCTGGAAGAGCGACATAGCAAATGATTTGAATAAATAATAATGTGTCCGGGGTGGGGTGGTGATTGGCAGTCACCGAGGTACGTTGTTGAGTAGAGTGACAGCCGCCGGGAAGAAGCTGTTCCTCGACCTGCTGGTTCGGCAACGGAGAGACCTGTAGCGCCTCCCGGATGGTAGGAGGGTAAACAGTCCATGGTTGGGGTGAGAGCAGTTCTTGGCGATGCTGAGCGCCCTCCGCAGACAGATTCAGATTCAGATTCAGATCATCCTGTCAGACCCAAAGAGTGATTTTGCCAGCGTGCAATCATGTAAAACTGGTAATGAGGAAATCAGCAGACTGTTTAATGTCTTTCCCAATGTCTTATTCTGATGAAGCCAAAATGAAGAGAGCAGTAAAACATTCTGTCAGCTCATTCATCACTCACTGTCTGTTTTTGCACAATGAAACCCCTGGTGATTATTATTCTGATAACTATGAAGACTGCTCATATCACAAGCTACTGTATTAAACCTTATATTTGGCATAGCACTGCTTCACCAGCATAGGCTGTGAGGTTTAAATCAGAGTTGTTCTGAAAAAAAAATAAAGTTATTGACCCTCAAAGGCATAATAATCTCAAAATCTGAACATGGAACCAACCTAAATAGCTCCAGGGCAACTGGCACAAGAGGGCCAACAGTGGAGGATTGCATGCTGAAATTGAACCATTATAATCAGCCAAGAGCGTGCGTGAGAGTGGATGAAAGAGTTGGAATATCTTTTATATTTTTAGGTGGTACAATAACCTTAAACATAATTAGCTGACATGCTTGAGTGACCATGAACATGACTGCAGTATGGTGCAGGGGCATGGCAACACTTTGTGTGCTGGTCCCGGAAGAGAACTTACTATCATCCAATGCAATCTTTACATCTCTTTTCATCCTGTAAATCTAGCACCGTTTCTAGCTGTTCTAATAATATTCTACATTGCACTCTGTCTCTGGAACTGATGAGCTGCAATGGCTGAGAACTACAAACTGCACTCTGCATCTTCCCATTTGGTCTACCTATTGCAATTAAGTTTGGCTTGAATGGATTTATGCACCGTATTTTATTTAGTTTAGTTTTTGTTCAGAGATACAGCATGGAAACACCCTGCAGCCCACCAAGTCCATGCCAACCTGTTTACCTGCTTTCACTAGTTCTACTGTAAGTTATCCAACTTTCCCACTCCCTGCACACTAGGGGCAATTTATAGAGGCCAATTGATCTCCAAATCCGCACGTCTTTTGGGATGTGGGAGGAAACCAGGGCACCCGGAGGAAACCCACATGGTCTCAGGGAGAAAGTGCAAACTCCGCACAGACAGCACCCGAGGTCAGGATTGAACTCAGGTCTCTGGTGCTGTGAGGTATCAAAGGTATCAAAGGTATCAAAGGTATTTAATTAGTCACATTCACATACACCCAGGTGTAGTGAAGTGAAATGCTTCTTGCCATTTTGCAGCACACAAAAAAAAGAATACAGACATAACACCAATAAGAGTCTTAAACACAAAGAACATCGCCCCACAATGGCTCCCACAATGAGGGAAGGCACAAAGTCCAGTCCCCAACCCCAGTTCACCCATAGTCGGGCCCATTGGGGCCTTCACAGTTGCCTCTACGGAGGCCCGATGTTCCAGGCCGTTCTCGCCGGGTGATGTTGCTCCGGCGTCGGGAGAGTCCTCCCAGCGGCATGGAAACCCAGATCTACCAGCTGCACCACTGCGCATTATCTGGTTTGTGTGGATAGCATGCAATACAAAGCTTTTCACTCAATCTCAGTACATGTGGCAGGGATAAACCTAAACCTAAATGGCTTTTGATATGAGAATATGTGTGTTTATAATTTGTTTGGTTGTTTTGTTGTTTGTCTTTTGCACAAAAGTCCGCGAGCATTGCCACTTTCATTTCACTGCACATCTCGTATGTGTATGTGACAAATAAACTTGACTTGACTTGACTTGACTTGAGTTTTCAACTTCCAGAACCGAGGGTAAAATCTCTAATTCATTAAAAGTCTTATAATGAGCAAGCATGATATTGTTTTAAAATATTACTCAAGGCTCTTTGGACATAATATTTCTTGCTGATACCAGTAATTCTATTTCATGGCCATGTTCTTAAATGTGCTAAAAAAATAATTTGTTTCACTTGGCATCATCCAGCTGACTAAACAAATTCAAACGAATTTTAATTTCCTGCACATTTGACATGGATGGTGTAGACAGTCAGAACATTTTTTTTCCCAGGGTGGAAATGTTCGACATTGGAGGGCATATCTATTAGGTGAGAGTGGAAACGTTTTATGAAGATGTGCAGGGCAGGTTTTTTACAGCGTGTACTGGGAGCCTGGAACGCATTGTCAGAGGGGTGGTGGTGGAAGCATGTGTTATAATGGCTTTTAGATAGGCACATGGAAATGCAAGGAATCGAGGGATATGGGTCATGTACAGAGATGAGATCAGTTTGAATTAGCATTATGGTCGGCAACACATTGTGGGCCAAATGGCCTGTTCCTGTACTGTACTGCTCTATATTCTATGTTTTATGTGAAAACAAAGTACTATTTGTTTGCATTGAAGAGTCAACCACATTGGTGAATTTGACTCAAGTTTTTTTTTTAATCAAAAAATGTATTAACTGTGATATAATCCTTATTGAGGATCCATTCAACACCCTGTGGAGCCCAGCGGTCCTGGACCTACTGAGTCAAGTTGGCAGCTTTCCTTTATTGAAGAACATTAGTGGTCCAGATGGAATTTTCCAACAATCCATTACTGATATCAGATTTTCATTCCAGACATTTTATTTTATTATTTTAAGTTAAATTTTGCAACTGCCATGTGGAATTCAAACCCACATCTCCAGAGAGTGTCCAGTGAGTTAATCACAATGGTACTGGACTTTGTTTCCTTATCAACTTGATTCCAGATGAAATATAAAATTCCTGATAAATTGACTTGGCATTATACAGCTAACTGAACAAACGCTAATGAATTTTAGTTTCCAATGCGGGGCATATCACCTTAAACACCTAAGAACGAAGCTGGTTGAAAAAGACAATTCAGCCGATCAAATCCACTCCACTATTCAATCCTGGCTGATTTAGTTTTAGTTTTAGAGATACAGCGTGGAAACAGGCCCTTTGGCCCACCCGGTCCGTGCCGACCAGCGATCCCCGCACACTAACATGATCCTACACCCACTAGGGCCAATTTACATTTATCAAGCCAATTAACCTACAAACCTGTATGTCTTTGGAGTGTGGGAGGAAATCGAAGGTCTCGGAGAAAACCCACGGGGAGAATGTACAAACTCCGTGCAGACTGCACCCGTAGTCGGGATCGAACCCGGGTCTCCGGCGCTGCATTCGCTGCAAGGCAGCAACTCTACCGCTGCGCCAGCGTGCCCGTCCTAACTTGCAGTGAGCCGGAACAGTATTTCTACTGGGCATTCATTACATTAGAGATGGGCTGACTTCTGGCATATTGCACAATGAACATTCTAACAACAACATGGAACAGTTGACCACAATAAATCGTTCTTAAACAGCTTTTCCTGAGAGTGAATCTGTGAAAGGAACTGGTCTGGATGGAGTGCCCATTTGGGTCCTCGAGGCCTGCAAGGACGAGCAGGCAGGAGTAATCGCAGACATTTTTAACCTCTCACGGCTCCATTCTGAGGTCCCAACCTGCTTTGAGAAGAGCATGATCAAAGAAAGGCAGGGTAGCATGCTCTAATTACTCCTGTCCTGTGGCTCAGGCATCGTGATGTGATTTGAAAGATTGGTCATGGCGCACATTAACTCCAACCTCCCAGATAGCCTTAATCCACTGGCCTCTCAACCCTATTCCCCTCCTTATCTTTCCCTCTCAACCCTTATCTCCTGCCTCTCCCCCCCATAACACCTGTACTAATCAAGAATCTGTCAATCTCTGCTTTGAAAATTGACGGCCTCCACATAATTCCACATATTTAACCCTCTCTGACTTAAGAAATTCCACCTAATTTCCTTTCTAAGAGTATATCCTTTTATTCTGAGGCTGTGGCCTCCGGTCCTAGACTCTCCCAATGGTGGAAACATCCTCTCCACATCCGCACTATCCAGGCCTTTCACTATTCGGTAAATTTCAACGAGGTTCCCCCTCATCTTTCTAAACCCTGGTGGGTACAGGCCCAGTGCCTCTTCACCCCTTGCCTGCTGCAACAAAACTAGTGAGTGAAATTAGTCTCCTAATATTATGGAAAACATATTACATTTTATGTATGCATATTTTTGTTACAATGTTTGTTTGTGGCAGCCATTGGGAAAACAAAGTCAACACAGCAGAGAATTGGGAGGTGACTCACTGTGACATCGGTAGGCGGCGCGACTCTCGTCAGCAGCGGCCTCTGCAGCCTGTCTGCGTTTTTATTATTTTTTGTCTATGTTTTTATGTAGTTTTTGTTATTTTTTGTTGGGGTATGTGTGTGGGGGGTTGGGAGGGAGGGGGTAACTTTTAATTCTCTCCCTGCACGGGAGACCCAACCTTTTCTTTGTCGGGTCTCCGTTGTCGTTGGGGCTGCAACGTGGAGCGGCCTCCAACAGGAAGACCGGGGGCTCTGGTGCCGACTACTCACCTCACCGTCGCGGAGCTGGCCGAGTCCAGAGCGGGTGGAGCGGTGGTGGAGCGCTGCTGCGGCCCGACCTCCGGAGATTCGGAGGCTGCAACTGCGGGTCTGGCGGACGGCGGCACCGGAAGCCCGCGGGTCCCTGGAGGGAGACCGCTTTTCAGGGCTCCCGCAACGGCGACTTCTCCCGCCCGAGTTGCGGGGTCGAAGAGCTCCTGGAGCGGGGCCTTACAGCACCGCCCCGCGCGGCTTGGAATGGCCGCGGGACTCTGCGAGCGCACACCGGGGGCTCTAACATCAAGAACCCGGTGTGCGACCTTGCACCACCCGGCGTGGCTTTAATGGCCGCAGGACAATCGCCATCGCCAGCCGGGGGCTTTGACTTTGACTCTGACATCGGGGGGTGGGGGGGTAGGGAGGGGGGGGGGGGGGGGGGGGGGGGGGGGGGAGTGCAGTGGAGAGATAAGTTTTTTTGGCCTTCAATCACAGCGAGGTGATGGATGTTTATGTAAATTATGTTGTGTCTTGGGTCTATTTGTTTGTAATGTATGGCTGCAGAAACGTCGTTTCGTTTGGACCTCAAGGGGTCCAAATGGCAAATAAATTGAATCTTGAATCTTGAATCTTGAATCTTGAATCTTGTGTAGTGATATTGAGACTGTTCACTCCCTCTCTCATGCCTCAGTAAATTCTATATTTAGCACTGCTGTGAACTGCACTTGTGTACTTGGCATTCCTCCCTCCCTGATAAAAGTAATTGAATTTTAGGCTCCAACTTCAGATTAAGTTATGCAACGTTCCTGACTGACTGACTGCTCAATCAAAATCCTTTTCAAATTTCATTTGGCCTATCTGGAATCATTTCTGAGTAGCTACTTGGAGCGTCATTGCTCAAGCATATCTGTCTTTCAGATCCGCTAATGGAACTGAGGAGATTTATGGCCTTCTCTCACGGTGCGAGCCCACCCACGAGTGATCCCGAGTTGAAAACAAATCAAACTCGTGGTCATCACGTAGAATTAACGTAGCGGGAACGTCGGAACTCGTAACGCTAACGGCAGGTACTCGGGAAACTTGTTAACTCGTGAAAATCTTTCAACATGATGAAAGATTCCCACGAGTCAAATTTACTCTTGAAGTAAAAATGTTTAACTTTTAAACTCGCTGCAAGAATGTAGTAGCCTGTGAGTTTACCGTAGTGGCTCGTGAGTCTACTGTCGGCACTCTTTACCTCAGCGGGGACAGGCAGTATCTCTTGAGAGAAGGAATGGGTGACGGGATGAATTCTGCTGCGTTTTTGTGTTACTCCAGCACTGTGTGTTCACTTTTTGTCAACCAGCATCTGCCCTTTCACGTATATGACATTATTTGTATCCGTGGCAGTTGATTGTCGCTCCTTTCAGTTTCCCAGGGGGTCGGGACTGGAGTTGGGAGGGGGGGGGAGGAGGGGGAGAGGGGAGGGGGTGTGGGGAGAGGGGGGGGGGTTTGGGGTGACTTAGTACGGGGGACAAGTGTAGGGGAGGTGTACTGACTGTGTGGGCAGCCACTTTGGTAGTGATTGCCCACGGGGTTCACTGTTGAGGACTTCATAATGCAGAGAGCATTATAAACAGTTGCCGCAAAAATAGATTTTGTGTGGATCTGGTATATCTGGGTATTAAAGGCGCTTCTAGTCTGCTGTGTGCAATAGTCACCAAAATACACTGCATCTTAGATAGGAAACATACAAAACATGTCAATCCCATTGGATAGGCCTTAGTCCTGGTGCTGTACAACACGGAAACAGGTCCTTCGGCCCAGCTTGGCCGTGCCGTCCAAGTTGGCGTCTTGAGGTAGTCCTATTTGCCTGCATGTGGCCCATAGCCCTCTAAACTCTTCCCATCCATTTATCTGTCGTTAATAACCTCAAGAAAATATTAAGTCTATGTGAGCCTGCTTCAGTTTCCTGGGTCCAACTCAGAGAGAAGTCTCCCTCCTTTCCAGGGTTAGTCACTCCACTGTTTATAATGCTCTCTGCATTATGAAGTCCTCGACAGTGAACCCCATGGGCAATCACTACCATAGTGTCTGCCCTCACAGCCAGTACACCTCTCCTATGTTCACTCCCTCTCTCATGCCTCAGTAAATTCTATATTTAGCACTGCTGTGAACTGCACTTGTGTACTTGACATTCCTCCCTCCCTGATAAAAATAATTGAATTTTAGGCTCCAACTTCAGATTAAGTTTTGCAACGTTCATGACTGACTGACTGCTCAATCAAAATCCTTTTCAAATTTCACTTGGCCTATCTGGAATCATTTCTGAGTAGCTACTTGGAGCGTCATTGCTCAAGCATATCTGTCTTTCAGATCCGCTAATGGAACCGAGGAGATTAATGGCCTTCTCTCACGGTGCGAGCCCACCCGCCAGTGATCCCGAGTTGAAAACAAATCAAACTCGTGGTGATCACGTAGAATTAACGTAGCGGGAACGTCGGAACTCGTAACGCTAACGGCAGGTTCTCGGGAAACTTGTTAACTCGTGAAAATCTTTCAACATGATGAAAGATTTCCACGAGTCAAATTTACTCTTGAAGTAAAAATTTTTAACTTTTAAACTCGCTGCAAGAACGTAGTAGCCCGTGAGTTTACCGTAGTGGCTCGTGAGTCTACCGTGGGCGCTCTTTACCTCAGCGGGACAGGCAGTATCTCTTGAGAGAAGGAATGGGTGACGGGATGACGTTTCCAAAATTCTGCTGCGTCTTTGTGTTACTCCAGCACTGTGTGTTCACTTTTTGTCAACCAGCATCTGCCCTTTCATGTGTATGACATTATTTGTATCCGTGGCAGTTGATTGTCGCTCCTTTCAGTTTCCCAGGGGGTCGGGACAGGACTGGAGTTGGGAGGGAAAGGTGAGGTGGGGGGTTGCGGTGACTTAGTACGGGAGACAAGTGTAGGAGAGGTGTACTGACTGTGTGGGCAGCCACTTTGGAAGTGATTGCCATGGGGTTCACTGTCGAGGACTTCATAATGCAGAGAGCATTATAAACAGTTGCCGCAAAAAAAGATTTTGTGTGGATCTGGTATATCTGGGTATTAAAGGCACTTTTGGTCTGCAGTGTGCAATAGTCACTAAAATACACTGCATCTTAGATAAGAAATATACAAAACATGTCAATCCCATTGGATAGGCCTTAGTCCTGGTGCTGTACAACACGGAAACAGGTCCTTCGCCCAGCTTGGCCGTGCCGTCCAAGTTGGCGTCTTAAGGTAGTCCTATTTGCCTGCATGTGGCCCATAGCCCTCTAAACTCTTCCCATCCATTTATCTGTCGTTAATAACCTCAAGAAAATATTAAGTCTATGTGAGCCTGCTTCAGTTTCCTGGGTCCAACTCAGAGAGAAGTCTCCCTCCTTTCCAGGGTTAGTCACTCTACTGTTGTAATGCTCTCTGCATTATGAAGTTCTCGACAGTGAACCCCATGGGCAATCACTACCAAAGTGTCTGCCCTCACAACCAGTACACCTCTCCTACACTTGTCTCCCGTACTAAGTCACCCCAAACCCACCCTTGCGATGGTCATGGTGATCCATCCTCATTAACCGCAGTGGTCCTTCTGCTCCAGGTATTCCCATTGACCCGTTTGATAAAGGAGTTGCAGCAACTGTGAAGGGCTCAACTGCTATTTCCAAGTGTGCATGGTGTGAGATTTGGAGGGGAACCTGCAATTGGTACCATTCCCAACCACCTGTAGCCCTTGAGCAGAACACAAAATGCTGGAGGTACTTCGTGGGTCGGGCAGCATTTGCGGAGGGAATGTATGGGCCTTGCAGTCTGTCGAATGGCCCTGAACCGAAACGTCATCTGTCCATTCTCTCCGCAAGTGCAGTCTGACCCACTGAGTTCCTCCAGCACTGATTAAATCATGGAGACACAAGACATTGCAAATAATGAAATCCCTGTCCTGAGCTCTTGGTTCAATTAGAATCATGGAACAGTACAGACTTGAAGGAATCCAGTTAGCTCATCAATTCTTTTGAATAGCAATACCACTCTAAAATATTTTCTGGTGAATGTGGAGAGGATGTTTCCTCTAGTCGGAGAGTCTGGGACCAAAGATTCCTCTATTCATCTCAGAATAAAGGGACGTACCTTTAGAAAGGCGATGAAAAGGAATTTCTTTAGTCAGATTCAGATTCAGATTCGACTTTCATTGTCATTGTCAGTGTACAGTACAGAGACAACGAAATGCAGTTAGCATCTCCCTGGAAGAGCGACATAGAATATGGTTTTAATAAATAAATCTATTTACATGCATGCAGTCATAGTGTTTTTCCTGTGGGAGGAGTGTCCGGGGGTGTGTGGGGGGGGGGGGGGGGGGGGGGTGATTGGCATCAAAATCCTTCAAGAATGTAAGTGCTTTCATAATCAAATCATCTCTTTACGTTAAGAGCACGACCTTTGACTCTTCAATGTATCCATGTACATTCTCTTCAAAACAGTCACCTCATTCCCAGAGTACGGTGCCACAGAACTGAACACAATATCCCAACTGGGGCTGAACCGATGTTTTACATTAATCTTGTGTAACTATCTGGCTTTGACATTTCATTCCTCTGTTTGAAACTCAAGAAAGTTACTAATGCTTTATTAACTATTTTGTTCACATAGTCTACCATTTTAGTGGTCTGAGAAACTACTACTGGAGTTTTCAACAGATCTTTATTCGAAAGTTCAATAACCAGCATAAAGGCTTTTCAGACACGTCTGCGCACAACGGTGGTCAGCGCTGAACTAACGCGCGCAAAGGAAAAACGGCGCGAAACCAGAAGCCTCTCTCGAGTCACGTTACCGTGGCTTCCGAACACCGGGTTCGATATCTGCAGGCAGCGCTACATCGCCCCCCAAGAATCCGCGGTACGGAAACACACGGGTAAACGGACGGTACGACCGGAACGCGTAGTCTGAGGTCGCGGGGCAAGCGTACCGGGGCAAGTTTGGGACCACCAAAACAGGACCGGAGTGGCGCATAAAATGCAAACGAGGGACGGCCGTAACAAAAGGGACTAGAGAAACGCGACCAGAGGTAACAGGTGCAGAGGGCGGCAAAACAGCAGGTGGGCGTCCTCTACGCCCTGGAGTAGCCACTGTCACTGGGCTATCCTCGTCAACGTGCGCAGGCTTAAGGCGGCTCACAGAGACAAACTCCTTACCACCCATGTCCAACGTGAACGTCGAGACACCAGTATTGAGCAGTATTTGAGTACGGACCCTCGTACACCTGCTGTAACGGCGAGTGACGAGCGTCCCTACGGAGAAAAACATAAGCATAATCCCGTAACATAGTAGGAACATGTACCGAAGACGAACCATGCCGGGAAGTGGGATCCGGGACCAAAGCGGGCGCCCACTCACGAAGGTCCGCCAACAACTGTGAGGTAGAAATCTCCAGGTCCGGAGGGACAGGCAAGAAATCCCCGGGAACCTGCAAAAACGACCCATAAACCGACTCGGCCGAGGAAGCTTTGAGGTCCTCCTTAGGTGTTGTTCTGATGCCAAGGAGGACACAAGGTAACTGGTCGACCCAATCAGGGCCGGTGAGTCGGCCTTTCAACGCAGACTTAAGGTGCTGGTGGAACCGCTCAACCAACCCATTGGACTCCGGGTGATAAGCGGTAGTTTGATGCAGCTTCGTGGCGTATAGCTGCGCCGTACCACACCACAAAGAGGACGTGAACTGGGCTCCACGATCGGTGGTAAGATCTGAGGGGACCCCGAAACGAGTGACCCAATGCGATACAATGGCCCTCGCGCATGCATCAGCGGAGATATCCGTCAACGGGATTGCCTCCGCCCACCTGGTAAACCTGTCTACGATAGTCAGTAAGTGGGTAGCCCCGCACGAACAAGGCAAGGGACGTACCAGGTCTACATGGATGTGCAGGAACCTGCCGTCTGTGACGGCAAAATCCTGGACCGGCGGGTGCACATGTCTCTGCACTTTGGAGGCCTGGCATGGGATGCAGGAACGAGCCCTTACAGCGACTTGCTTCCTTAACCCGTGCCTGATGAACTTCGCCGTGACCAAGGCAGAGGTAGCGTGAATGGACGGGTGCACTAGGCTGTGGATGGTGTCAAAAATCTGACACCGCCAAGCGACCGGAACAATAGGGCGGGCTTTACCGGTAGAAATATCACAAAGGACTTGCACGCCAGAGGCACCGCATGGCACTTCAACCAGCTTCAGTCCTGATTCAGCATTGCGGTAAATCCCCATACCACCGTCTGCCCGTTGGGCGGCTGCCAGCTCCTCGTAATCAACGCCGAAACTAAGCGCTGAAACATTGGGCAGCGCTGGACGGGACAATGCATCGGCAACAACATTCAGCTTCCCTGCCACATGCCGAATGTCAGATGTGATTTCAGAAATGTTGACGAGGTGCCGTTGCTGTCTGGCAGACCAAAGGTCAGACATCTTGGTCGAAGCAGCTTGTGGTCTGTGAACGCAGTGAAAGCGTGCCCCTCCAGGAAATACCAAAATGGCGGATCGCTAGGTAAAGTGCGAGGAGTACCCTGTCGAAAGCGCTGTATTTAACTTCGGGGGCTCAGAGTTGCCTGCTGAAAAATGCCAGCGGCACCCAGCGATTACCTACACGCTGCTCGAGGACGGCGCCTACCGCGATGTCGGAGGCGTCCATGGTGAGGGCCGTTTGGGCTGACGCCCTAGGGTGTTCCAGCATAGTGGCGTTGGCCAATGTGGTCTTAGCCCCCTCAAATGCCTTCTGTGCCTCTTTGGACCAGACCAGGTCCTTGGGCTAACCGGCCAGGCATTGGAACAACAGCCGCATGATGGCGGCTGCAGACGGGACGAAACGGTGGTGGAAGTTAACCATCCCGATAAACTCTTGCAGACCCTTGACCGATAGAGGCTTGGGGAAACGATGGATAGCGTCGACTTTCTCGGGCAGTGGCTGCGCTCCGTGAGAGGTGATGCTATGACCTAAGAAAGAAATGGAGCGCAATCCGAACTGGCACTTCACAGGGTTGAACCCGTGTTTGCGCAGCCGTTCGAAAAGTAGGCGGAGGTGTTTGACATGCTCCGCTTGCGAGCTGCTGGCTACCAGGATATCATCCAGGTAGATGAAGATAAACGGCAAACCCCGGCCGACCTGATACATTAGCCTTTGGAACGCCTGAGCAGCATTCTTCAAGCCAAAAGGCATTCTGAACCATTCGAAAAAGCCGAAAGGGGTAATGGTGGCCGTTTTAGTGACGTTGTCGGAGTGGACCGGGATTTGATTATACCCGGGGATAAGGTCGACCTTCAAGAAGATAGTCGCACCTTCCAGATGGGCCGAGAAATCATGGATGTTCGGGACTGGATACCGGTCGGCTGTAGTTACTGCGTTCAAACGCCTGTAATCGCCGCAAGGTCTCCAGCCCCCGGACGCTTTGGGCACCATGTGTAACGGGGAAGCCCAAAGGCTATCTGATCGCCGGACAATCCCCATGTCCTCCATAAGTTGGAACTCGTCTCGTGCGATGCGCAGTTTATCGGGCGGGAGACGGCGCGCGCGCGGGCGTGTACAGGCGGTTCCTCGTTGGGAAAGTGGTGGACCACGCCAGAGACGCAGCCCAGCGTTGAAGAGGATTCGCCGCGGCCAGTGGTCTACAATCAACGTTGATGGTGCTACTACCACCAACGATACGGACCCGAAGCTCGAAGATGTCGGAGCCCTTGTTCGTTTCCGGGAAACGCCCCGGCCGATCGTCCATAGAGGCGAACGCGATCGGCCCCAACGTACGCCTCTTCGCCCGCGATCCGGCCACATTTCTGTAGGGTAGCTTACAGCCCAACGATATGAACATTTAATCTTCAATTTTAGATCGGAGCCCCTCCATTTCCACACCCCCCCTTCTTTCCTGTACATCAATTTCTCCCACTATATTGCCCCCTTTCCCCCTTCCACCCTGTCTCCAACGCTCTCCCCCATCTGCCCCTTCTTCCTACACTCCCTCCGGTTTTACATATCACTCCTCTTCTCACCTTATCTGCCATCCATTTGTCTCCTTTTCATCTCCAGCCTTTGTCGACCCATTTGTCAATTAAGCCCCCTCACCAATATCCATCTACCATTGGAGGGATATCATTTGTATCCCTTCATTATCACCTCTTCCACAGCCAACAATGGACCATTGTGGGCTCCACCTTTCCTGAGTTATCGGTGCCAGCTGTGGTTTGTTCTGTACCTTTTCATACTTCTAGTTTCCCTCTCTCCGGACTCTCAGTCTAAAGAAGAGCCTTGACCCGAAACATTACCTATTTCTTTTCTCCAGAGATGCTGCCTGACCCGGAGTTACTCCAGCATAATGTGTCCATCAATTACTTGTCAGCCTTGGTCAAGTCTCCACCTCTTTGTCAGCTTTCTCTTTATTATTCAACTATAGTCGGTCTGAAGAAGGATTCCAACCAAAAACTGTGTTACTTCAGCACTTTGTGTCTTTAATGTAAACCAGCATCTGCAGTTCCTTATGTCTATATAATCCAAGCCCTGGCTAATCCTTACTACCTCTGGGCAATTGGGGATGGACAATATTTGAGACATTGCTTCCATCAACTGTAGCACAAGAACACATTTTCAATGAAATATGGACAGAATTATACAGAAGCAAAGCCATAAAAGATGAATCCAGAAGCTGGTTAATACACAAAAGAAGGATCTCGACCCGAAATATCACCTATCCATGTTTTCCAGAGATGCTGCCTGACCTCCTGTTACTCATAGAAACATAGAAGCAGGAGGAGGCCATTCGGGCCCTTCGAGCCAGCACCGCCATTCATTGTGATCATCCCCTATCAATAACCCGTGCCTGCCTTCTCCCCATATCCCTTGACTCCACTAGTCCCCAGAGCTCTATCTAACTCTCTCTTAAATCCATCCAGTGACTTGGCCTCCACTGCCCTCTGGCAGGGAATTCCATAAATTCGCAACTCTCTGGGTGAAAACGTTTTTTCTCACCTCAGTCTTAAATGACCTCCCCTTTATTCTAAGACTGTGGCCCCTGGTTCTGGACTCGCCCAACATTGGGGAAAATGTTCCTGCATCTAGCTTGTTCAGTCCTTTTATAATTTTATATGTTTCTATAAGATATCCGCTCATCCTTCTAAACTCCAGTGAATACAAGCCTAGTCTTTTTAATCTTTCCTCAAATGACAGCCCCGCCATCCCAGGGATCAATCTCGTGAACCTACGCTGCACTGCTTCAATCACAAGGATGTCCTTCCTCAAATTAGGAGACCAAAACTGTACACAATACTCCAGATGTGGTCTCACCAGAGCCCCATACAACTGCAACTCCAGCAGATTTTGTCCACAAGAGCTAACTATTATTAAGAGGCAAAATAGTAATATGCTAACTTAAAAGATCTTGTATTAAGTGAGTCTTTTATTCATCAATTTATAAACTGACATTCTTTAGTGGCTTTCAAATCTAAGTGAATCACTTATTGTAATAGTGGACTAATCACCTCAAAAATCGTAATAGTTTATGAATTCATTATTATTTCAGTCTTGGATACACAGTTTCCCTGTAGGGCTTTAAGACTGACATTAATTAGGATTTTGTGAAATGGAAAGGATGCTTTGCAGATCACATTAGTTTCATATATACATGCTAAACTATAAACTAAAGAATTCACAAAAGCTTCCAGAATATTTAAAGTGTCTGGGAATAATGTAAGAATATTTCAGATCTGGTTGAGTGTAACATGTTCACTTTATTACATAAGATTCATACAACACCTTTATGATGTATGTGATAGAATTAACTTCTGTTATGTCTTGTGCAAGGGGACACATGCGCTGGGGGAGACTCAAGGTGGCGTCCTGGAATAAAGAAGGTTGTTAGTGTACTCCTGTATTTGAGTGTTGTTTTGTGAGTTCCAAGCACCCAAATACACAACAATTGGCGACGAGGATAAAAGAACAGAAACGGAAAGAAGAAGGACTGTCAAGAAAAAAAAAGTTAAAAAGAAGAGGTTGTGTTTGGAAACAAAGTGGAACGGCACCAAGCAAAAAGATTTGGCGCCAAATGCTTTTTAATTGGCGCCAAAGAAAAGAAAGGTCGGAACGGGAAACAAGGGCGCAAGGAAAACAAGTGGGGGCAGTAAGTAAGTGTCACCGAAGAACGCTGCCGAAAGCTGGAAGCCTAACCAGCAGGACAGCGACGGTGTCAACTTACCTGGAACGCTTTCCAGGGCTGTGCAGCCACGGCAAAGGGGCAGAAGAGGCCCAGCAGCCGCCACACGGTGAGTTCCAGGGCCGTGTATCGTGTAGGCCACGGACAGGTCAGGAGAAGCCGCCAATGAAAGAGGACCATGTAGCCCACGGCCAGCCCCAGTAGCAGCCACAGACATCAGGTGAGGGCCTAGTACCGTGTAGGCCACGGACAGGTCCGGAGAAGCCACCGATGAAAGCCGAGTCTTCAGCCCGGCTGGGGGCAGAGAGCGGAGCAAGCCCGGTCGTGTGAGAAGTGGCTGAGAGCGGGGAAAGCCCGGACGTGAGAGGAAGTCCGGCCCCGAGCAAAGAGTGGGTCCTCGCGAGAGAAGCACGACACAGCACCTCAAGCACACAGCACACAGCACTTGGGCCGAGTGAGAAAGCTGCCCGCGCAAGAAAAATGGAGCGGCCGAGTGAGAAACCAGCCGAGAGAGAAGCGGGTCCGTGCAAGAGAAGTGGGACACAGTGCTTAGCCAGCCCCCAACGGCAGGGCACAGTTCCGACGAGCCGAGCAGCGGGGCCCAGCAGAGTGAGGCCGCGCTGTGGATCCAGCGATGGGCGGAGCAGCGGGGAGCCAGAGACTTACCTTCTACAGGGCGTCCACGGGAGACAGCAGGCAAGCAAGTCGGTAGAGTAGCGGGAGTTGGCGACAGCCAGAACAGCAGTGAAGCTAACAGTGGCCCAGGAGGCCTGGTGGAGCAGTGGCCAGCAGCAACAGTATCCTCTAGAGAAGCTCTAGAGAATCCTCCAGCATCTTCAAAAGTAACGGTGGGGACAGCCCGAGAGGTCGAGGAGGCGCCAGAGTCCATAGGCCGCCAAGCCAGACCGGTGAATTCCTTCAAAGTAAAAGCAAGACTGTTGAATGTAATGCATTGTTCACTATTCTTTCACAGTAAAAGCAGGACTGTTTGGATGTAATGTATTGGTCACTGTTATTAATTGTAAATCTGTGTGCATAGCGGGAATATGGTTTACAATGTTCTAGTTAGCTATTAACATGAAATGTTGGTTAATAGTATAAATCTATTTTTATGTGAATTAGTAATAGTTAGTGGGCTGGATCACTTCTTAGTGTGTAAAAGGATTAAGTCCAGTGCAGAAAACACAGTGAGAGAACAGAAGATAGTGCACCTGAATAGCAACACGGTAGCATGGCTTTTCAAATTGTAGGAAAGGTGCTCCAGTTAGATTCTGGGTGTAATTTTGCGAAATGGACTGAAGTCTTGGAGGCTTGTTTCATTTCCAATGATATCACTGCAGAGGAGAAGAAGAGAGCGTGGTTCATATTAGGCTTAGGAAGAGAGGGTTATCAGACCTCACGTATGTTACTGCAGTCAAAAAAGCTCACCGACGAAATGTACGAGGAGTGTAAGGAGGCATTAATGGCTCATTTTTCACCAAATCCTCCAAGGGCATCCAGAGACAAGGAGCCTGGACTAAAGAGGGCAGGGAGTCCCTCAAAGGACAAACGGGAGGTGCAAAGTGATAAAAGTCAAGGACAAAGTGACAAAAGTCAAGTGCCAAGTGACGAAGGTCAAGTGCAAAAGGCCAAAGGTCAAAGGCAAAGGGACAACAGTCAAATGCAAAGGGACATTGCCTTCCAGAGGGAAACCCTAACTATTCAAGCTGCATTTAGGGGTATGAAGTTATGGAGAGAGATACGGAACAAACAGAAGGCAGCAACGGTAATACAAGCAGCATTTCGAAGGCACAGAGTATACCGTCAATACAAGGCAATGAGATTAGCAGCTATAATAGTACAAACCCATTATAGGGCACAACTTCAAATGGAAAGTCATCGCAAGACTTACATGAAGGTACGCAGAAGCGTTGTACTGCTTCAGGCTGCCTACCGTGGAATGCTTGTTCGAAAGCAATTGTGGTGCATGCACACATCTGCCAAGATACAGACATATTATCAGATGCATAAACAGCGTCAGTATTTCAAGAAACTATGCTGGTCTGCCATTGCGGTACAGCAACGATACAGAGCTTGCCAGATAAGAGATGTCCAAGTGAGACATTATAATAGTTTGAGAAAAGCAGTGGTTTGTTTTTAAGCATTCTACCACGGGATTAAAGCCAGAGAATTGGTTGAGAAAATCAAGACAGCACGCCATATTAAGTCAGTCTTAATGATGTGCATTACAAGAAAAAAATTCTTGATGCAAAAGGCGGTTGTAGTCACTCTGCAAGCTGCATACCGTGGTTACCGATTATGGGTACGCTACAGAGCAATGCGACAAGCAATCATTTCAATCCAGTTTGGGCAATATCAGTCAATGAGGTATGCAACCATTACCATTCAGACCGCCTACAAGGGTATGGTGGTTAGGCAGTGGGTTAAGCAAAAGAGAGCTACTGTAAAAAGTCAGTCAGTACTCCGTATTGGTTTGTATAGGAAAGACTTAAGAAGACAAATAGATGCACAATAGAAAAGGCTTAAACGATCCAAAAGGTGTAAACGATATAGGAAAGACTTCCACAAACTGAAATATACTGCAATTGTAGGGCAGTCTCACTACCTTGCTTATGAAGCAAGAAAACTATACAGAGCACAAATCAAAGCTACTGTTGTCTTGCAAACAAAATATAGATCCTACTCCTTGATGAAGAACCAGAAAGACAAATAGACGAACAACAGAAAAGGCTTAAATGATACAAAGAACGGTTAAATAAATGTGTGACAATGAGTAAAAAGCTGCTAATAGAAAAGTCTAAAGAAGAGAGGCTTGTCGGTCGAGACAAAAGTATGCAGGACCGATTGCGATTAGGACACTTCACTATAGTCCAGCATGGAGCCTCCTTCACTGAGCAATGGACAAATGGTTATGCATTGCAGAATCTCATTAAACAACAAGAGCAGATAAATACGCAGCAAATGGAAATTGAACAACAGAGGAAGCTGCTAGAAAACGAAAACTCGCAGCCATGGGTCAGATCCCACCTACAAAGAGGAAAACAAAACAAATACATGAACGAGAAAATGAAACCCAGAATATCAGGAACAGGAAGAAATTTGCAATTTAGATTAGGACATTTAAAAAGGGAAGAAGCAGAGATACAGAGATTTTAATGTTCACGTGTGTTGTCCTGAAAAGCCTATGGCAAAGGACTTTTTGAACCTCATTGATTCATTTAGTCTTGTCCAATCTGTGTCCGGACCCACACAAGAGCATGGTCACACACTCGATCTTGTTCTATCATACGGTTTGCCCGTTTCTAATCTAGTGATTTGTGATGCCGTGTTTTCCGACCATATGCCTGTGTTATTTGAGGTTATTATTGCACCTACTGCAGTTCGACCTCGCGCTCCTGCTCGACACTGTCGTGTTGTTAGCCCCTCCACTGCTGTTCAGTTCTCGGCTGCTTTCGCTCTGAACTCCATCGTTCCTGAGTCTGTGTGTGATACAGAGGAGCTTAGCTCATGGCTTCACTCCACCTGCCAGACTGTTTTGGACACTGTGGCTCCATTGAAGTTCAGGCAGCCTAAAACTAAATTTGAGCCCTGGATGAATGACACGACTCGTGCTGTCAGGCGCGAGTGTCGTAGAGCTGAGCGGAAGTGGAAGAAAGACAAACTGCAGGTGTCATTTCAAATGTTGAGGGAGAGTTGGTGTCATTATCAGAAAGTTGTGAAAGCTGCTAAGAGGAAACATTTCTCAGGTATTATCCTCTCTGACTGCCGCAGCCCTCGTGTTTTGTTTAACACCATTAACACAGTTCTTAATGCCCCGCAGGCAGTCTGTATGGAGGCGTCCCCTGCTGTGTGTGAGAACTTCCTCCGCTTTTTTGTTGATAAGGTCGCTATGATTAGAGCTCTAATCCCACCATCTGCTTATGACCCCTCGGTATCTGTTCCATGCACGGCTATATTTGATCATTTTAAGCCGGTGTCTCTCTCCTTTTTGCATGAGATTGTTGGTCGTTCAAAGCCCTCAGGTTCTCCGAATGATGCTGTTCCTCCTCGGCTGTTTAAGGAGGTGTTGCCCACTGTAGGACCATCTGTTATCGCTGTCGTTAATAGCAGTTTGTCCTCGGGTGTTGTTCCTGCGCTTTTTAAACATGCAGTAGTACAACCCCTGATTAAGAAACCTGCTCTTGACCCTACAGTTCTTGGGAATTTCAGGCCTATCTCCAAACTGCCTTTTTTATCAAAAGTCCTAGAGAGGATCGTGCACAGGCAATTGATGGCCTTTTTGGAGGAACATGACGTTTTGGAGGTTTTCCAGTCCGGTTTTAAGTCCCGGCACAGCACAGAATCGGCCCTTTTGAGGGTTTTTAATGATATTTTTTTGGCTACTGATCAAGGTGACTGTGTTGTCCTCGTGCTTTTAGATTTGTCAGCTGCCTTTGACACAGTGGATCATGAAATTTTGATCTCCCGTTTGGAGCAGTGGGTGGGTATCAGGGGCATAGCACTGGAGTGGTTCAGGTCGTACTTGGCTGATCGAACTTTTTGTGTCAGCCTTGGGGACTCTGTATCCTCCTCAGCTCCTCTCTCGTGTGGGGTCCCACAGGGCTCAGTTCTTGGCCCTCTCCTCTTTTCACTCTATTTGCTCCCACTCGGTTCCATCCTTAGGAAGCACGGGATTTCATTCCACTTTTATGCTGATGACAGTCAGCTTTATGTGCCTCTGGGAAAGGGGGGTGTACACTCTGTCGGCCTCTTGCTTGAGTATCTCAGTGACATAAAGACCTGGATGTCACTGAACTTTTTAAAATTTAATGATGACAAGACAGAGGTAATGATCTTTGGTGGCACCTCTGGGGCCCCCCCTGTTGATCTAGGCTCTTTGTCTGCATATCTCAAACCTAACATCACAAACCTGGGGATTAAAGTGGACACTGAGCTTAGATTTGACTGTCAGGTAAGGGCTGTTGTTAAATCTGGTTTTTTCCATCTGAGGCAGCTGGCAAAAATAAAGCCGATTTTGTCAAGGCAGCACTTTGAGACGGTAATCCACGCCTTTGTTACCACCCGGCTGGATTACTGCAATGCACTGTATCTGGGGGTTAGTCGGTCCTCCATCGCCCGTCTCCAGATGGTACAGAATGCAGCTGTTCGTCTCTTGACTGGCACACGAAAGCATGATCATGTTTCTCACCTTTTGGCCTCTCTCCACTGGCTGCCTATTCAGTATAGGATTCGTTTTAAAATTCTTTTATTTACTTTTAAATCCCTAAGTGGTCTTGCCCCGTCCTACCTATCTGAGCTTCTTCACCCTTATTCGCCCTCCCGCTCTCTCAGGTCAGATGATCAGCTGCTCCTGATTGAGCCAAAGACTAAGCGGAAGCTCAGAGGGGACCGTGCCTTTGCTGTGTCGGCTCCGAGATTGTGGAATGAATTGCCTCTGCACGTTAAACAGGCCCCTTCTCTAGCTGTTTTTAAATCACTCCTGAAGACATATCTATTCTCCATGGCCTTTGTAGACCAGTGAGGTGTTGAATTGTTTATTAACTTTATTTGCTTGGTTTTGCTGCGTTGTTCGTACTTGTGTTTTATGTTTTTTTTTTTTTTAATTTATTGTTTGGATTTTTGTATGTAATTTATGCGCCTCGTGTTAGTTGTATGTTCTGTTGTTCTGCCTGTTTTATGATGTCTTGCTTGTTTTCTTTTTTCTGTACAGCACTTTGGTCAGCTTTGGTTGTTTTTAAGGTGCTTAACAAATAAAGTTATTATTATTAAAGTTATTATACAGATAGAGCTAGAGCGATTAGAAAGTGTTCGCAATTTACACATAAAGGAACGGAAAAATGATAAACTATAAAGCAAGGGGTAATGTATTTGGTTAATGGAAGATGGGTGTAATGAAAAATTATGTGCTAAGTTTAGATACGATTATTATAGTTATGATGGTGTAATGTAAGATGACTGTAATAATATAATTTTGCAACAATGTGTTAATCAATTATATTTAATGTAATCAAAATGGTGTTATCCGCCTCCAAGTTAAAGGGGGAGCAGTGTGGTGTATATTATATAAATGGTGTTACCTGCCTCCAAGTTAAAGGGGGAGCAGTGTGATGTATGTGATATAATTAGCATATGTTATGTCTTGTGCAAGGGAACGCATGCGCTGGGGGAGACTCAAGGTGGCGTCCTGGAATAAAGAATTACTCCTGTATCTAAGTGTTCTTTTAAGTCAGTTCCAAGCACCCGTACACAACAACCCATAATAAATATTCACTTGTGTTTACTAATTTATCCAATTGGAAGTATGTCTGACTTGGACTAGAATGAACATGTTGCTCTTAATATGTTTCTTGTCCTTTGGTTTAATTTACAATCTTTTCCAGATCAAAAAGATTTGCAAACAATATATTTCCTTGCTTGGTTTAGGATAATGTCCCAAGCACGGTGGAGAACACAGCGGCGCAGCAGTAGAGTTGCTGCTTTACAGCTATTTCAGCGCCAGAGAGGTGGGTTCAACCCTGGCTACGGCTGCTCTCTGTATGGAGTTTGTATGTTCTCCCCATGACCGTGTGGGTTTGCTCTGAGATCTTCGGTTTCCTCCCACACTCGAAAGACGTTCAGGTTTGTAGGTTAATTATCTTGTTATAAATGTGAAATTGTCCCTAGTGTGTGTAGGATAGGATAGTGTTAATACGCGGGGATCACTGGTCGGTGTGGACCTGGTGGGCCAAATGGCCTGTTTCCACGCTGTATCTCTAAACTAAACTAAAACTAAACAAAGATCTTTTTTTTTTTTTTTTTTTTTAAATTTTATTTTTATTAGCAGTACAGTAAATCACATTAATACATCGCATATATCTTATTACATTATGTTGTACCACTTCATTTTTTGAGCTTTAAAAAAGATAGAAATAAAAGAAGTAAGGAAAGTAAGCAAGAATCGTGAAGGTGCAGGAAAGTGTTGGGAGAAGAGAACCCCTTAGGGAAGGAATTAGAGAAGGAAGCAAAGAAAAGAAATAAGACCCTAGAAAGAAAAGAAAAAAAAGAAGAAAGGAAAATCAATCGCTCTATTGTAACACAAAACTCCGCAAAAAAGGATATACCAACCGTGTTTTTATTAAAAATTTATTTTATACCCCCCATTACCAGGTCCAACAAAGATCTTGTGTACATGTATAGTGAATAGATTGTAAACCCTGACTTCATATGACTCTGTGATGCACAGACTTTATTTTCAATGTAATGATTAATTTAGAGATATAGTCTATGCTGACCATGCCCACCCAATCACACCAGCACTATGTTATTCCACTTTCTCATCCACTTCCTATACACCAGGATAGTAAAGTATTCACAGTTGTTTTCCTTCCAAGAAAGTGGATTTAATTCAGGAATTGAAATGACTAAATTTAGACATTAGACGTTGGCGATAAAGCATGAAAATCGACCCTTTGGCCAACCGAGCCTGCGCCGACCAGCAATCACCCCGTACACTAGCGCTATCCCACACACTAGGCACAATTAAAAATTTACAAAGGCCAATTAACCTGCAAACCTACTCGTATTTGGAATGTGGGAGGAAACTGGTGGGAACTTGGAGAAAACCCATGAGGTCACATGGAGAATGTGCAAACCGCACGCAGGCGGACTTGATATGGCTCAGAAACGAACCCGGGTCTCTGGTGCTGTGAGGCAGCAGCTCCACCAGCTGCACCATTATGCCGCCCTTCAGTTTAGTCATACTGCGTTACCCAACTCAATTTGATAGCTGCAGGTGCCAACTCACAGCTGACTAAACTCACAGCTGACTAAACTCCAGCATAAGGAAGGCTGTGAATTGTATTCTACTTGTTGGAAAACATTACTATAATCATGGCTTTCCCTTCATGCTGATATCTCCTCTGGCAACAATGATTTTTTAATGTTAGAAAAGCAAGGATGCAGCCATTAATTTGCTTATAAAATTAATAATCTACCTTAATGCTAAATATGTAATATATATAAATATATATTACTAAAAGTCTGATCTTGGCCACTTCCTGTTGTTCTGTATATTGATTTTAGAAAAAACGCTGCCACTTACGGCAGTTATTTTTGGCCATCTAACTCAGAGCCCCCTCCGCTGCGCAGGACAAGAGGATTTTTCCCATCGATGAAAACAAACAGTTATTAGTGTTTAAAAAATGTTGAGATTCTCTCTCCTGAAGGCCATGCTCCTTCCGGAGGAACTATAAAACCCAGAAGTGTTCAGTGTCTCAGTCAGTCTCTGCAAGATGGGGGAGTGAGAGGGTCACGTCTCTCAGTCTGAGCTGTGAATAACACTGAACACTGAACACTAAACTGTGAGTGCTTTTACTGACCTGTCAGTGCCCTTAATGTGGTTTGAAAATATAGTTTGGAAATGCTAAAGCTGTGTTGCCTTTGGTTTGGAAATGCTAAAGCTGTGTTGCCGTATTTAAGTTGCCTTGCCTAATTAAAGTTGCCTAGCCTTCTATATAATTAAAAGATTAATCTTGACCACTTCCTGTTGGCGCTTTATATTGATTTTAGAAAAATACGCTACCACGTACGGCTGTGATTTTTGGCCATCTTACTCATAGCCCCCCTCAGGTGCCAAGGATTTTTCACATCGATGAAAAATAAAAGTTATTAGTGTTTAATAAATGTTGAGATTCTCTCTCCTGTCAATCACGCCATGATGGCCACGCCGCTTCTCATGGGAGGGGGGGAAGAGACTATAAAACCCGGAAGTGTGGGCGTGGCTCAGTCTCTGCAAGATGGAGGAGGGAGAGGTCATGACTCACTGTCTTTAGTGGCCTTGCACCCTGCTTGAAATGGTATGAAACTGTACTTGAATTTGATGGCCTTGCACCCTGCTTGAAATGGAATTTCAAGGAATAGCCGTGAGTCAACTGCCAGCCCACCAGCCATGAGTGAGTGAGCTGCCAGCACAACAGGTTTGAGTGACTGAGCCGCAAGCTCAATAATAGGTATGTTGCAAAACTTACCTTCAGCGGCGCTGCAGGTCTGTCGCTGCCCGTGTGCGCGACTTTGGCGCCTTTGAAAGGGGGGCCGGTTTAAAATATGATTTTCTCTAGGCTATTGAAATCGAGGTTGTTCAGCCTACTTAGTTGCTGATGAAAAATCGCTGCGACATTCGTTCGCTGCAGCTATTTTTAAACTAAATTGGGTTATTTAATTGTTCTAGTATATTAAAAATCATCCTCTAAAGCCGTGAACGCCGACAATGGGACGGATCTTAAATGGGGACAAGGCAAGGTAGGTTTGTTTATTTTTACATTAAAAAGTGCTTCTTAAGATCCCTTTATTCAAAATTTTAAGTTGCGAGTACGTGACTTGGGGGCCCATTCAAACCCGCAGTATCTTTCATGCCACATATGGGGTTCAAATCCACCGCAATGGCAATGTTCCAAACCATCGCGTTCCAGAAAAACCCACTTGCAAGCTGATTTAAATGGCCATTAATTTACAGCAATTGAACACCAAATTCCTTCCATTTGGCCTATAAATGAATGTCAATGAGATTTGAAAATCATGTTTTACCGTGAATTCTTGTGTGAATGTGCTTTGGACACTTAGGCTATTTAATGTTAATTTTTTTTAAGAATGGATAGATGTTTAGATGTAGAAATTGAATTTTGGAATTAGCTACAATTGGGTAACTAACTAATTATATGCTTTAATTTCACGTCATCCAAGTAAGATTGTTTAATATTTGTTTCAGAATGTTCCAATCCATAATAACTGACAATTTCTTTCAGTTCTCTTAATTTTTTAATAAAGTTATGGCCATTTGACTGTCCTTGATCACAACTTTTGTGTTAAGTCAATGGAAAATCAATAGGGCACAAGGTGCTAATTTCCGAGTATGAAAATGGTCATATCTTTTTTAATACTGAAGATATGAAAGTGAATTAGGTGTCAAATTAAACTTCCTTTTATGCTTTATCTGATGGGATAAATTGCAGACTTGATATTTTAAATCTCAAAATGTTGTAACATTGCTACCAATAATCCATTCGGCCCAGAATGTCCATATCAGCCCTCTGGAAAACAGTACCTTCAGCCCACTCCATGCTGCTTATAATTATTGTAGATCTCTCTTTTTTTCTCAACCAAGTGTCCAATTTCCCTTGAAAACCATGGCTTTCTTATTATTACTATTTCCTTTATTTCCAGGGACATAAAGATTCTGTACTCTTAAAATGTCACCTTTAAATGTTCTCTATTTCTCTTCTACATCCTTCCCATAAAACCATTAGATCAAATGACTGAGCTGGCTTGAGAGACCAGAGATCTAATCTGTTCAAAGCATCTTGTTTTCTTGCATCATTCTCGAGTTTCACTCCAAGTTTATTTTGAATAACAGAAGAACTGATTGTCATCTTGAGTTTCAAGAAACGGTATTGATCACAAGTTGATCTCCGATGATGAATCAGATTGATTTTTGCTAATAAAAGGAACATTCCAATTGCACCATATTAAAGATATTACATTTATAATGAGGCCAGTGGGTGGCTTTAAAATTCAGCAACAATGAATCTTACTTTATGTTTCTGATGGCTTTTCAACCAGCTTTCAATCAGGTCACACCAACATTTGCGATATTATAACATGTAAACTCAAATACAATTGTATCCCCAGAATTCAGCCATTTGGCAAAATCATCAATAATTTACAAAGACAAAACACTAATATTGCATAATTTCCTGATTAAACTTGAAAGAGACAATTTTAAATTCTTAGTTCAACATTCTGCAGATTCCCAACCTCTAAAAAGTAATTTCATCATTTATAAAAAATACCATCATAGGGTGGAACAACTGGTAGAGCTGCTGCCTCACAGCGCCAGGGACCCGGATTTGATTCTAACCTCAGCTGCTGCCGGTGTGGAGTTTGCTTGTTCTCTCTGTGACCACGTGAGTTTCGGCCTGGTGCTCCAGTTTGTGGGTTTGTAGGTTAATTGACCTCCGTAAAATTGCCCCCGATGTGTAGGGAGTGAACGGGAAAGTGGGATAACATAGAACTAGTGTGAACAGGTGATCGATGGTCGGCATGGAGTCATTGGGCCGAAGGGCCTGCTGTATCTCTGTTCAAGACTAAACTACATTGAACATAATTGTGGCTTTTTCAAGGGAGATGCCTTGCAAATTTGAATACATCTCAATGTCTTGCATTTTCTATAAATCATCCTAAGAGTCAAGCGTGTTTAATTATCATATGTATCATCAATGGAAAAATACTGTTACAGATTGTATATACCATTATTATTAGTGGACAAATGAGGAAGTCCCATCTCTGAGTTTTGAATTCAGCCTGGATATGGAATTAAAAATCTGCTCAGGTTGTTCTCTGAGAGACTGCAACATGAAACAAGTTTTAACGGTGTCAACCTAATGTTAAGTGAGCATTTGATCACACTCTGAATGTTCTACAAACTGTCAATTCCACTTTAGTAACCTTCCAGTGACTGGTGTGGGAACTGTACAAAGTTGTTTAGTAGATTAAATCATTCTAAAGAATAACTATTCTGACAACGTACTTCTGTGTTCAAATATCACAAGTATGTACCTGGGATATTGATGGTGGGAATTTCTGGTTGTTTACAATGGTTCTCTAAATTCCATGAGAATCATGAGAACATTAAGGGCGGCACAGTGGTGTCTCACAGTGCCCGAGATACAAATTTTGATCCTGACCTTGCTTGCTGTCTGTGTGGAGTTTGCACCTTCTTCTAGTGACTTTGTGTGTGTGTTTACTCCGGATTTCACCCACATCCTAAGGACATGTGGGTTTGTAGGTTCATTGACCTCTGTAAATTTGTTCCTAATATGTAGGGAGTGGATGAGAAAGTAGGATAACATAGAACTAGTGTGAACAGTTGATTAATGGTTAGCATTGGTGGGAGAAAGGAACAGTTTCTATGCTGTATCTCTAAACTAAACGCTCTATTTGAGATTGGAATCTCATTAAAACAGATCTGGGCATGTCCTTTTTCATTTCAAAACAGATTAAAATATGCTTTTGAGTACATTTATAAAAAATCAAATTAATAAAATCTCGAAAGGGAATATCAGTCCCCAGTTAAAATGAAGGTCAAAATATTTAAAAAGATGCAAATTTTTCATAAGTTTAATGGTATAAGGAAAACTTTGAAAGACAAAAGGCTGATGGAAGGACAATGCAAGCGTAATATAAATGAAAAGGCTGTGGAGCATGAGTTCCAATGTAGGTAATAAAGAGAATGCCAAGGAAAACACCAGCTGCTGCAATTCCTTTGAGGATTTGATAGCTGGGATGAATTAGACAATGGTGCCTTGGCCTTGGCACACAATGATCGCAGTATTTGGCAGCAGCACCTGACGTGCCATCACGAAAAAGCTGGAAAATAAGTGAGAAGCCTACAAGGACAAAGTAATTGCAGTTACATAGAACAGTACAGCATAGGAACAGGCCCTTCAGCCCACAATGTCTGTGCCAAACATGATGCAAAAAAACAACTCTTATATCCCTGCATGTCTGACAAAGTAAATAGTCTATAAAGTTATGTAAGCTAATAGGAAAAACATTGAAACGCCATCTTGCAGAATATGATGCCAAACCCGACTTGCTGCCTGCACATAATCCATAATCCTTCCATTCCCTGCATATCCGTGTGCCTATCCAAACGTCACCAATTATTCCAATGGCTTCTGTAACTCGAGTAAACATGGACATATAAGGAATGAATCAGTGATAGTTGTAAGGAAATTATTTATCTAGCTAATGTGAATAATATCAGAAATTTACAAGACACAAACATAGAATTAAGTATCTGAGGAGAATATAATGCAATATTGTCCAATTCAAACAGCACTGGAGATAGTTGCAATTGATAGGGAAGAGAATAGAAATACTCAGTAAATACTTCTGGTAATACTAGATGGATAAGATTAATTTTTTTAACGTCCTGCATTGATTGTTGTGTGGTTAAGGTTTCCAGAATAGTAACTCTGAATCCTATTCTAATGATCCAGAGTTTGATTCCACCATGGCCGGCATGAAAATTACATTCAGTTAAATAATCTGGACTTTATTAACTCTATTCCTGGTAATAATGACCACAAAACTGCAGCATTGTTGTAAAGAAAGATTCATCTAAAATGTTCTGCCAAGGAGGATATCTGCCATCTTTATCAGATCTTTATTTTTTTTCATGCCACCTGCCCCACAGCAGTGAGATGGAATCTGAAATACTCCCTCACAGAACACAGCAAACATTCCAGTTGGAGAACCACTCATAAATTAATGCACACAAAAACAAGACCTAATAGACATGGCTTCGCGGCAGAGGGCCTGAAAACATCGGGTTGGCTGAGGAGGCCACATATAGACCCAGATCTCGGGTGGACTATGAGGGGGAGAACTGGATATTTTTAGTGCCTTCCCTCACAGTGAATTCTGCTGTGGGGGGACGTTTCTTGTTGATTTCTTTAGTGTACTGTTCTGTGTCTTTTTTTCTTTTTCTTTTTTATTTTGTATGGATTTATTGACATTTAATCTATTCAATTAGTTTAATCAATCTCTGTAAAGCACTTTGGTTCAAAGTGATTTTGTTTAAAAGTGCTATATAAATAATATTATTATTATTATTATTATTACTATGGCACCATCTGAATTCAGAAACAGTAAAATACCTTCCAGTTTAATTAAGCTTACAATGTTTACAGCAGGACTGGGGACAGAATTGGCAGAACCGTTTAATAGACTATGTCCCTTAAGGGCCTGTCCCACGAGCATGCGACCTGCATGCGGCAAGCGCGATCAAACCGGAAGCGAGGGCCGCGCGGAGGAGCACGAAAGGTACCGCGGGACTGGACTCAGAACTCCTTACTCGAGCCCACACTAACCTCATGTAAACAGTACAGCAGACAGAGCCAACCGGCACCAAATCCTGCAAAACTCCAGACATTGTGGAACCTGGTCCAGTAACTTGCAAAATGAGGTCATCGGCAGCTCTTTTTCTCAGACAATGGTTATGTCCCGGAGCTCCCAAATTTCTGATATCTACATGTTCAGTACCGGACATGAAATGTATCTTGTCCCACTCTCCTGACTGAACAATCAAACTGTTCAGGCTGAAGAAGGGTCCTGATCCGAAACATCATCTCTCCACCTTCTCCGGGGATGCTGCCTAACCCACAGAGTTACCACAGCATTTTGTGTCTTTCCTTGGTAAACCCACATCTGCAGCTCCTTGTTCCTTGTGTAACTGGTAACCCATATTTAATATACTCGTTGATGTGAGACATCCTACTTTACTGACAGACAAAAACCTGAATTCTATGTATAGAAACAATTATTTAAAATAATAACAATAACATTCTGCTGAAACTACTTTGAGTTGCCTCAGTGTTTTCTTTTTATTGTTGTTCTTGTTTCCTTTCAGTCTGAAGAAGGGTCTCGACCCAAAACGTCACCCATTCCTTCTCTCCACAGATGCTGCCTGTCCCGCTGAGTTACTCCAGCATTTTGTGTCTATCTTCGGTCTATAACCATCTGCAGTTCCTTCCTACACTTTTATTTTTAACGTTTAATACTATGCGCAGTGTAAAATATAACAACAACTAATATGTTTTTCTCCTGCTTACTACAAGGCCTAATTTGTGTTGTATTTCCTCAATGGATAGGACAGGTTTGGTGGGATACAGACCAAACTCGGGAAGGTGGGACTAGTGTAGCTGGGACATGTTGGCCGGTATGGGCAAGTTGGGCCGAAGGGCCTGTTTCCACACATTATCACTCTATGACACTATGACTGAGTCGAATAATTTCTAATGAGTTGTATTGCGTGACAATGTTGTTGATCGTGACGTGTTCATTAAGAGGTTGTGGGTTCCATTTTAACAACACCGTATGACCCTGTTATCATTGATCAACTGGACTCTGACAACTTACATTTGTTTCCCAGACACGCTTTATTTACATGCACAAGGAGAACAGCAAACTCCCATTCATAGTGCTGCTCTGAAATTCTACACGGAAAGTAGACACAAAATGCTGGAGTAACAGGCAGCATCTCTGGAGAGAAGGAATGGGTGATGTTTCGGGTCGAGTCTTCTTCAGACTCTCCTTCCCTTCTACGAGGTCTGCTTTTTATACATCATTGATCAGTTGGATTTCCTTTTACCATATAGAAACACCAGCCTAGCTACATTCTGATAAGTGTTTATTACCAATAGGAAGTTACACTCTATTAACCTGTCCCTATATATTCTCATGATTGTTTGTAATCAATTGAAGTTTCATACTACGGTGTTAATTAGTTGGGTCAGAGGGGGCCAGCTATACATCAGTCTTGGAGTGGAGATGTTATTCTGTGGGAATGAGGCCCAATGCAAATTGGTGGAAGAGCACCTCATATTTTGCATGGGCAGCTTGCACCCCAGCAGGAACACCTTCGCCCAGCCTGCGTGAACCAACTTGATCTCCCGGTTGCTGGACACTTTAATTCACCTTCCCATTCCTACACAGACCTTTCTGTCCTCAGTCGCCTCCATTGTCAGAGTGAGGTTAAATGCAAATTGGAGGAGCAGCATCTCATATTTCGCTTGGGCAGGTGATATGAATGTTGATTTTTCTCACAAATAGTAGCCCCGGCATTCCCCCTCTCTCTATCCCTCCCCCACTCAAGTTGCACTGGCTTCTCATTTTCACCCTACAAACAGCTAACCATGGCCTTCCTTAATCGTCGTTACTTTTTTGCATATCTTTTTTGCATATTCGTTGTTCATTCATTGCATCTCCACATCCGTCTATATCTCGTTTCCCTTATCCCTAACCAGTCTGAAGAAGGGTCTCAACCCGAAACATCACCCATTCTTTCTCTCTAGAGATACTGCCTGTCGCACTGAGTTACTCCAGCTTTTTGTGTCTATCTTCGGTTTAAACCAGCATCTGCAGTTCCTTTTCTCACAGTATCAATTTTGTTTTCTCCAACCAAGGTTGCTAACAATGGCCTGTTTCAATTCAATTCAATTCAATTCAATTCAACTTTATTGTCATTGCACAGATACAAGTATGGGTACAACGAAGTGCAGTTTAGCGTCAGTCCGTAGTAATAGTGCAATATAGAAATAAAAATACAGAATAAGCAAACAATGTGGACGGAGAGACCGGAGAAATCTATCGGCAGGACTCCGAGTTCAGCAATGTGATAGTGTGGCTGTAGAAGCTGTTCCTCATCCTACTAGTACGAGACCTGAGGCTCCTGTACTGCCTCCCTGATGGGAGGAGGGCAACAGTCCATGGTTGGGGTGGGAGGGGTCCTTGATGATCTTCCCGGCCCGTCTCAGACACCGTTTTCGGTGGAGGGCATCCATGGCAGGGAGTGGGGCACCGATGATGTACTGTGTGGTTTTCACCACCCGTTGTAGTGCCTTCCTGTCCGCTACGGTGCAACTGCTGTACCATACCGTGAAGCAGGTGGTCAGGATATTCTCTATGGTACAGCGGTAAAAGTTGGTCAGGATCTGGGGGGACAGGTGAGCTTTCTTGAGCCTCCTCAGGAAGTAAAAGCGCTGCTGTGCCTTTTTGATCAGCTTGGAGGTGTTGAGGGACCAGGACAGATCCTCCGAGATATGTACTCCGAGGAATTTATAGTTGGAGATGCGCTCCACCTCAGTCCCGTTTATATGGATGGGGGTATGTCTGCCCCCTCTGATCTTCCTGAAGTCAACAATAATTTCCTATATCATCATAACTTTTTCTTTTGCCTATATTTAAATCATTGTTCTTTATCTCACTACATCATTGTCTAGATCTCTTGTTTCCCTTTTCCCTGACTACTCTGAAGAAGGATCTCAACCTAAAACGTCACCCATTCCTTCAAAGAGCAACAGCCAGCTGTTTGCAACTTAACACTTGTCATACTGTGGTTTCTACTACCTTTCAAAGGAAAATAAGGGTTATAATATCTGTATCTGTGGCTGGGAAAAGATAACATCAGAGAAGGGTCTCAAGATCCACCAGGGCTGGGAAAAGTGCCTGGGAGAGCTTGGTGTGGGGCCTCGCATTGACCATTACTTTCTCAGAGGTCGGCCAAATCTGTCGAGTGAAGCCCAGTGGCAAGTTGACCACCACAGTCTACAGGGTATCAGCATCCCAGGCGAAGCTGAACCAAGTACTGTCCCACCAACGGACGCGAGTCCAGAGCCCAACCGGCCACAGTCAGCGGTAGAGTGGAAGATGGAAGGAAATGGAGCAGTGACTGGCTGTGGCAGAAGAGGAAATATGCTGTCTGGGCTGCCACGTGACTGACCATCTAGAGGCTAACCATAAGACACACACCCAGGGCTGATCACCCTGCGGTGGGCCTGCCTCGACTGAGGGCGTCTTGAGATAAAAGGCCGAAACACCCAGTGATGTTGAGGTACACAACTGAAGATATGTCTGATTGGTAGCAAAATCACCTAGTGGTCACCCCCAAGAATACTGGGCATCAGTTGTGGTGAAGAACCTTAGGGATTGTAACATCCAGTCCTACAAACCAAAATCTTCAGGAAAATCCTTTGTCAGCAGCTAACTTCTGTGCTAATGTGGAATGAATTCTAAATGAATTCAAGGTTAATCAACACTAACTTTGCAGTGTTAGTATAATTAGCCTCAACGCCCTTCGGTAGAACATAGAACATCACAGCACAGGAACAGGCCATTTGACCCATGATGTTTGTGCTGGCCATGATATCCATCTAAAGTAATCCCATCACTTGCACAAGGCCCAAATCCTTTGCTCGCTGCCTCTTCATGTTTCTGTCTAGTTTAGTTTAGTTCAGAGATGCAGTGTGGAAACTGTAGGGACAATTTACAATCTTTACCAAAGCCAAGTAACCTACAAACCTGTACGTCTTTGGAGTGTGGGAGGAAACCCATGTGGTCACAGGGAGAATGTGTAATCTCCGTACAGGCAGCACCCATAGGCAGGGATAAACCTGGGTCCCTGGTGCTGTGAGGAAGCAGTTCTACCACTGTGCTACTGTGTCGACCCATGTCTAGTTAAGAGTCAAGTCGAGAGTGTTGAATTGTCGTGACTTCCGGTGGCACCATGAAGAAATAAGGGCGCTGCATTGAGCTCCGCTCCCGTTAAAATCGCAAAAAGGCCATTTTGGAAGACAGGATCAATTTAAAAATACTCACCGGGGTTGTTTGACATCGCGCAAGTGATGTCATCAGAAATCGCCGAGAAATAACGGAGAGTAACGAATGTTTTAAATGAGAAAAAATAATCTTCCTCTGAGACCTGAAAGACCTGCCACAAGAAGCCATCTTAAAGAACTTGGCAAAACTCCGTGAACAGCAGCTGAAAGCTCAGAAGAAGAAGCTGATTCTCAAGGGTTACCTTTTGAAATGGCTGCGAAGGAGAAACAGATGGAACAAATGGAACAATCGGTAAAAGCTTCAGTTATTAAAGACATTGCTCAAATGATACTGGAGGGGAACGTCACACTGGAGGACAATCCGTCCAGAAAAATTAAGCAAGGTAACGATGAAATGATTGAGCAATTTGCTACTTTAAAGAAACGTGTGAAAGAAGTTGAGAAGGAGTTTACTTCAGAAATTAAGCGGGTGGAAAGAGTCTGCAATGAGGAGTTTGATTCTATTCTCAAGACCACTCAAAAGTATGATTCGGTAATTGAAGAAATGGATGCTGCAATGAGTGAGATGTCTAAGGAGATAAAGAGACTGAGAAAGGCACAAGAAGCTACTGGGGGGCAACTTGCTAAAATGACTGACAAATGCTTGGATTTGGAAGTGAGATCGAGAAGGCAGAACTTAAGAATTGTTGGAGTAAGGGAAGGAAGGGAGGCTGGACAGCACCTCCGAGAGTTTGCTGCTAGCTTAATTAAACAAGTTTTTAACATTAGACGTTCAAACAGATAGATGGTAAGGAATAGTTTAGATGGGTAGACACAAGATGCTGGATTAACTCAACAGGTCAGGTAGCATCTCTGGAGAATATGGATTGGCGACATTTTGGGTTGGGACCCATCTTCAGACAGTACCAACCCGAAATGTTACCTATTTTCTCCAGTGATGCTGCCTGTCCCGCTGAGTTGCTCCAGCATTTTGTGTGTATCTTTGTTATAAACTGGCATCTGCAGTTCCTTTTTTATTATAGTTTAGAGCGAGATAGGCTAAATGTAGGTAAATGGGATTTGCTCAACTTGGTTGGCAGGGACAAATTGGGCGGAAGGTTCTGTTTCCATGCTGTATAACTCTATGAATCCATAACTATCAGAAAATATGTTGGGAAAAACCCCCACCTTGTAAGGCACTCAACTTGAAACAATACCTTATTTCAAGCCATCCTAATGTATATAGGACAAACACATTGTCAGATAATATTCATAATTTTACTTTCCAAGCAATGTGTTTGCTTTCATTTCATTCTACCATCAACCTCACTGGACACCCTCGGACTATCGATGGGACTTCACTGGACTTTATCTTGCGCTAAACATTATTCATGCTATTCCCTTTATCATGTGTCTGTGCACTGTGGACGGCTCGATTGAGATCATGTATTGTCTTTCTGCTGACTGGTTAGCACGCAACTTTTCACTGTACTCGGTACATGTAACAATAAACTAAACTCAATTCCTTCCTAGTGAAAATGTTATATTGTGATAACAACAAGCCAATAAGATGTACATAGATGAGCTACAAGTGCAGTGATAATAAGGTCATAAGTGATAGGAGCAGAATTAGGCCATTCGGTCCAACAAGTCTACTCCGCCATTCAGTCATGGCTGATCTATCTCTCCCTCCTAATTCCATTCCCCTGCCTTCTCCCCATCAAGCTATAATGAACATAACGGTTTTTCTATTGTAAATTCTTTTACCCTCATTATCATCAGAATAGAACTACCATCTGCCACATCAAAGCACAAAATAGTGTAATATGGCAGCACACTCGAAGCTGAATCCACTGATCAATGCAGTAAGTGTAATGGGATCACATGGCACTATTGTTATTAAAAATATGCCAAACAAAATATCCATTGTTATTCACAGCCCTTGTGTTCGTGTAAGTGGAATACTGAATATTTTACCAACTCTCTTTGAGTCTTCTACAGATAAAAGATGCTGCCTCAATAGTGTCCTTTGAAGTGTTCTTTTCAATTATATTACCTCACTATCACGAGTAATTTCCTCTTTCCGATTTTTTTGAAAACTACTTAATAAAAGTAGAATAGGTCATCAGAGCCTTATCATATTACAGATTAATGATAGAGGGGTCTTTGATTATAACCTTGGATATCCATTTGGCATGACTTAGTTCTGAGGCAGTGGCGAGTAGAATAATCCTTTTGAAAATCTTGATGTACTTTTTATTATTGCTTGGTTGGCACAGCAAGGGAATAATCCATTGTTGTAATACTTTTATTATATGCATAATTTTTAATAATTTATCTTCTAAGCATTAGGGGAATGTTATACGTTGGTGAATGAGAATGACTGTTTCCAATGAGGAATATTCTTATTCCTTTTGATTCAATTCTTGCTGCTGTTTTCAGTGGTCAATTGCGGAGTGAATGGTAGGTGTCAATATTTAATTGATATTTTGAATATACAATACAATACAATTTATTTGTCATTTGAACCCCATTGAGGTTCAAACAAAATGTTGTTTCTGCAGTCATACTCACAAGAAAGAACCAAGACACAACACAATTTACACAAACATCCATCACAGCGCATCTCATCCTCGCTGTGATGGAAGGCAAAGACTTATCTCTCCCCTGCACTTCCCAATCCCCTCCCGATGTCAGAGTCAAAGTCGAAGCCCCCAGATGGCAGGCGATGGCGATGGCAATTGTCCTGCGGCCTTTAACGCCGCGCCGGGTGACACATAATGTCACACGCATCAGATGTTTTTCGGACTTTTGAGGCCTCAACACTACTATTTTAAGAAAAATAATTTCTGGCCAGATCTCTTCTGCAATTAGTAACCTCAGTTTGTCAACCACCAAATCAAAGCACTTTGATAGAAAGGCTCAGAGCTTCAGATTACTTCAGGAAACTAAAAATGAGGTGCTGTGTTCAATCAATGGAGTTGGGGACCGCAAAAGTTAGAAATTAGTTTAGTTTAGTCTCGAGATACAGTATGGAATCCGGCCCTTTGGCTTACCGAGTCCGCACAGACTTGGTGGGCTGAAGGGCCTGTTTCCTTGCTGTATCTCTAAACTAAACCAAACTAAACTAAGACTCTATGGCACCTAGAGGAAATGCACGCAGTCACAGGGAGAACTTGCAAACTCCACAAAGACACCACGCAAGATCTGGATTGAACCTGGGTCTCTGGCACTGTGAGGCTGCGGCACTGTGCCACCCATCAAATATCGTTTCCTTTGAATAGTGTATTTGTTGTCCTTTGAACCTGTGAGAATTTGATTGTTCCAGTTTGGGACGTCTGACAATAAAACATTTGGATAAAACACTCTTGTCATAAACTCACTTTTGTAAAAGAAAATGCACAGCAGAAAACAACTCGTGACAGTGGCCAGGTCCTACAACGTTAGGCCGTGCACGCCATACGCAAGTAGAAGAGGACTGGTCCACTGCAAGAGTAGGTTTCAGGACAAAATAATTTTCCTAAGGTAGGTTAACCCATTCTACCTGTTTCATGTATAACACTACCCGCAGTGCCAGAGACCCAGGTTCGATCCTGACCTCGGGTGCTGTCTGTGTGGAGCTTGCAAGTTCTCCCTGTGACCACAGGGGCTTCCTCTGGGTGCTCCGAGTTCCTCCCAGATCCCAAAGACATCGTAAGACATAGGAGCAGAATTAGGTCATTTGGCCCATCGATTTGTAGGATTGTAGGTAAATTTGCCCCTAATGTGTAGGGAGTGGATGAGAAATTGGGATAACATAGAACAGTGCAAATGGGCGAGCAATGGTCAGAATGGATGGGATGAAGGGCCTATTTCCATGCTGAATCTCTAAACTAATTTAAAATGTTTTGTGCATTGATGTACAAAAGGTTCCTTGACTACAAAGTATGAAAACATTCCTTTGCTCAATTCCTTCTGGGACTGGTCACATTTTTAGATGTTTGATGCCATCTGTGTTATGATGGACTTTCAAATCCAGTTTGCTTCCCTCTAGGGCATGTTGTTCTATATTCACATATGTTTCACTCTCTAAACGTTTGATAAGACAGATGCTTCCACATGCATGGAGATGAACAGTAAATAAAAAGCAGTCAGCTGAGAGAGGTTCTGGTCATGTGTTTAACACATCTATGTTGATATTGAAAGCAATTCTGAGCCAGTCACAGGTAATATAATAATTAACATAAGGTCATGTCATAAGGAATAGGAAAGAATTAGGTCATTCGGCCCATCAAGTCTACTCCGCCATTCAATCAAGGCTGAACTATCTCTTCCTCCTAACCCCATTCTCCTGCCTTCTCCCCATCGGCGTCACGCACACACACGCACACACACACACACACACGCACGCACGCACGCACGCACGCACGCACGCGCACGCACACACACACACACACACACACACACACACACACACACACACACACACACACACACACACACACACACTAACCCCCCCCTGATATTATATTAATATTATTCATTCGCTCCTTTTACCTAATGGGCCCTATCCACTCACCCATAGCCCCCAACTGCACAGGCTAGGCTAGAGAGGGAGAGGGGGTAGAGAGGGAGGGGGGGTAAAGAGGGAGTGGGTAGAGACAGAGGGGGAGGGGGGTAGAGGCAGCATCGTAGCAAATGAAAAGCTTTTGCTGTGTGCTATCCACTCAGGAGAAAGACAACACGTGAAAGAATTAGGTCTACTGATTATTCCAGTAGCCGTTAAATGCATTTCCAATAACCATGTGTTGACAGATGCTTAATGCAAAATTAATTGAGTTCTAGTTTTCCGACGGTGGTGCAGCGGTAGAGTTGCTGCCTTGCATCTCCAGAGACCTGGGTTCAATCCTGACAACAGGTGCTGTCTGTACTGAATTTGTACATTCTCCCCGTGACCGTGTAGGTTTTCCCTGGATGCTCTGGTTTTCTCCCACACTCGAAAGGCGTACAGGTTTCTGGTTTCATTGACTTCTGCAAATTGTAAATTGTACCTAGCGTGTAGGATAGAACTAGTGTACAACACGGCTTAATTAGCTTCAGTAAAAATTGTAAATTATCCCTAGTTTATAGGATTGGGTTAGTGAATGAAGATCACCAGTCGGTGCGGACTCCATGGGCAGTGTATCCATGCTGTATCACTAAACTAATTATATTGACAGAGCTTGAAGAAAACTTTGGATTGTCTTTCATTGGAGCGTTATTTTGTCGCAATGTCTTCCTCTGCATTCCTGCTGATTTCAGTTTATGTCACTTTACAGTTTAGTTCATTGTCACGTGTACCGAGGTACAGTGAGAAGCTTTTATTGTGTGCTATCCACTCAGCAGAAAGACAACACATGATTACAATTGAGCGATTTGCAGTGATAAGGGAACATCATAGTTAAAGTAAGAAGTGTTTCTGAAGGAATAGAAATTCAAGTGTGGGGTGATTGTAATATGAATTTGTAGATCTGCTTCTGTGGCTAACACACTAATAGTCGCCCGGGTTGGGCGCCACTTTGGAAACACTAATATATCCTTTCGTTTTCATTAAAGTTTCATAAAATTTCGATCTTTTCCATAGATTTCCATTTCCCCTTTTACAATACACAAGATTGTAATAAACACAGCCTTTTTAAGAAAAATGTTGCTTCATTGCTTTTTCTTCCTATTTCTGATATTAGAACGGTATGCACAGTATGTTCAGAATCACAGTCCATTTTAATCTTGGCCTTGGAAATTTAACATACAAATGCATTCCCAAGGTGAAATATTTCTATCTAAGGGAACAAAGAGCACATTTCAACAATAACAATTTGGCAGGTATAAGTTATGATTTCTCTCATAATTACTAGGACTCCAAGTTACTTCTCTCCTGCAATATAAATTAGTTAATTTCTGTATAACCAGTTCATTCTAGCTTTAATTGATCTCTCCCCAAGTACAGAAAATACTGCATTCCTCAAAGTTGGAAAATAAAATTTGTCAGAATGTTTTTATTATAATGCACATTGTTCGATAACACAGGCCCAACAACCTGCCAACCCATTTCTGATATTCATCTTCATTTCTGCTTGAAGCTAGCAGGCATCTTTATTTTTTTTCTTATTTATATCAAACAAAATTTGGATGCATCAAGCTTTCGTAAATATGATCTATGCCCCATTATGACTACTTATTCTTCACCAGAACAAAACATAACTGATAGCTTAGAGATGGTTTGGAGATACAGCAGGGAAAGAGGTCCTTTGGCCCACCGAGACCTTCTTGTCACTCTCCACAGCCCTGCTTGCCCCAATGCTTCAGATAGTTACCTGCATTTACTGGACAAATTTCTCACAAGGGTTTCTCTGTGGTAAAATCAAAGATATACTGCATAAAACAAACTCCCCCCAATCTCTCTTCTCTCAGATTGGAGTCCAATATTAATCACACAGTTTTTAGTCAGAATTAATTCCCCCTTTTCAAACTTAAGATATCAAACAGCAATTATTGTCCAGATGGTACTGGATTGCTGGCTGAAAAGGTTGTTTAGAACTGCTAAAACTGATAGAATCAAAATGACGACCCCAATCAGTGAAGATATCTTGCTTCTGCAAAGATCAGTAAACACTGTGACAATTTTGCACAACAAACTATGCAAAAGCAAAGTATGTCCAAAATGATGGTTGGGCTGAACGGGAGTATTGTGGGCAGTTCTGGTCATCACACTATAGCTAGGATGTGGTTCAGACTTTAGTCTTTAGATATACAGCGTGGAAACAGGCCCTTTTCTAAACAGGCCGAGTCGGTGCTGACCAGTGATCACCCCATACACTTGCACTGTCCTACACACTAGGAACAAGTTACAATCAACAGAAGCCAATTAACCTACAAACCTGTACGCCTTTGGAGTGTGGGAGGAAACCGGAGCACCCGGAGAAAACCCACGCGGTCACAGGGAGATGTAACCCTTGATGTAAAATTATGATTACACGTTGACTATGATTTCTTTTACATTTGCGCAATTTGTAATTTGTGATAATTAAAATGAATGATGACTATTTATATTGTGACCACAATGAGCAGAGGAGATGCACCAGACCTCTGCCTGGGCGGGAGGACATCTCTGTAGTGTGCCTGAATCTGCTTGAGTACATTTCTCTGGAGCAATGAAGGCTCCAGAGTGTCCTGACAGAAGTACATAAATTACAAGAGGCACAGAAAGGGCCTCATGATTTTTTTTTCCTGTGGAAATTGCATCAAAAACAAGAGGCCATTGGTTTAAAGTGAGAGTTTTTAATGGGATTTGATGGAAGGTTTTTTTTTTAAACAGAGAGTGGTTGAATACCAGAACTCATTGCTCGAGGAGATGCTGGACTCAATACCAATCACAATATTAAAGAGACATTTAGATAGGCACAAACAGAAAAGGGATAGATGGATGCTAACTTAATGCGAGCAAATGGGATCACTGTGCATGGGCAAAAAGCTTGGCATAGTTATGGTGAACCAAAGGCCCCATTTCTGTTCTGAACAATATGACTCTATTGAATGCTTTTTGACATCAAGGCAATATTTTATAATTGTAATTGAGGAGAAGAACTTCTCCCCTCTTCTCTCTCCCTTCAGGTAAGAGATACAAAAATGTGAAAACACACACCTTCAGATTCAGAGACGGTTTCTTCCCAGTTGTTATCAGGCAACTGAACCATCCTACTAACAACTAGAGAGAGGTCCTGAGCTACTATCTACCACAATGACGACCCTCAGATTATCTTTGAGCAGACATTTCTGCCCATTATGTTGCACTAAACATTATTCCCTTCATCATGTATCTCTACACTGTGGACGGCTCAATTGTAGTCATGTACAGTTTTTCTGCTGACTGGTTAGCATGCAACAAAAACGTTTTTCACTCCATGGTACACACGACAATAATCAAAACTAATCTAAACTAAAGTAAACTAAACTAAACTCCACTGCAGAAGGTAATAACTGAAAGCCAGTCAGTCCAGTCGTAGATCATCATTGTAGATGCTTCTCAGGACAGTGTCTTACGTTGAACCATCTACAGATGAATCTAATGCAAACTTCCTTCCATCACAATGCCGGGTGGGGATTTCCCCAATGCAACTGCTCAGAAAATGAAGCAAGCCATATCCGCTTGCAGCTTTAACCTGGACGAAATTCAGGCAGGTATCCTTTTGCCTGAAAAGTTGATTTTTCAGAGATTCAGAGATTTGGAAGTTGCAGGAGGGCAGCATGATGTGGCGACTCTCTGCATGCTGTTCCAGAAGAGGATCTATTGTACTCGTGTATAGTATGATTTGATGGATAGTAGGTCTCCCATGGACACGAGGATCGTCCTGCGAGCCAATGGCCCCTTCTCGTCGGTCCACCTTTGTTCCCCGGGGGTTCTTCCTGCCGTCGACCTCGAGGGCAGTTGTATTTAATTCTGAAATATGAGGGAATCTATATGCAACACCTAACTATTTTCCAACAATGCTCATGGGCAGGGAACAGCAACATTAACTCATACCACCACTTCCGCACTATTCCACTTCCCACTGACTCCCATCAGAATGAAGAATCGTCCTGACCCAAAACGTAATCTTCCATTTCCTCCACGGACGTTGCTGCCTGAGCTGTGAGTTCCTCCAGCACTTTCGTGTTTTGGTCCAGATTTCCAATATCTGCAGTTCCTTGTGTTTGAAGTTCACACTTTGCTCGACCAGAGCTCCCACAATCAGAAACATGCCCTGGCCTGCAACCCAAAATGACATCTTGAGACACCGTGACACGGGTGACATTTGTGGTCATAACATTTCTTCAGAAGAATAGTCCTGACCTGAAACATCATTTCAGGTTAAGGGGGGGACTTGATAGAGGTCTTTAAAATGATGAGAGGGATACACAGAGTTGATGTGGACAAGATTTTCCCTTTGAGAATAGGGAAGATTCAAACAAGAGGACATGACTTCAGAATTAAGGGACAGAAGTTTAGGGGTAATAGGAGGGGGAACTTCTCTACTCAGAGAGTGGTAGCGGTGTGGAATGAGCTTCCAGTGGAAGTGGTGGAGGCAGGTTCATTGGTATCATTTTAAAATAAATTGGATAGGCATATGGATGAGAAGGGAATGGAGGGTTATGGTATGACTGCAGGCAGGTGGGACTAAGGGGAAAAAAAAGTTGTTCGGCACGGACTTGTAGGGCCGAGATGGCCTGTTTCCGTGCTGTAATTGTTATATGGTTATATGGTTTATATATCATCTATCTATGTTCCCCAGAGATGTTGTTTGACCTACTGAGTAACTCCAGCACTTTGTGTCACACACATTCCATACAGCGTGGAAAACATGCCCCATGCCAACCAAGATGTCCCATCTAAACATGTCCACCATTTGGCCCATATCCCCCTAAACCTGTTCTATCCATGTACCTGTTGAAATGTTTCTTAAGCTTTGTGACTGCAATTAGAAACAATTGTCCGTTTGTGTAAAACAGCTTCTGTAGTTCCTTGTGTATACATTCTGAGATACTGACTAGGGTGTCCAGTTTACACCAAATTGTTTGATTCCCTGATCTGTTCACCTGGCTGCTCCCTCTGATTTATCACACAAAAGTTCTCATCTAACCATACAGAAACGTGTATCAATCAATGTGCTTATAAATAAAAAACATTCTGACGACTTTTACTTTCCAACTTTGAGGAATGCAGTATTTTCTGTACTTGGGGAGAGATCAATTTAAAGCTAGAATGCACTCTAAATACTGGTTATACAGAAATAAGTGATTTATATTGCAGGAGAGAAGTAACTTGGAGTCCTAGTAATTATGAGAGAAATCATAACTTATACCTGACAAATTGTTATTGTTGAATGTGCTCTTTGTTTCCCTTAGATAGAAATATTTCACATTGGGAATATGTTAAATTTCCAAGGCCAAGACTAAAATGGACTGTGATTCTGAACATACTGTGCATACCTTTCTAATATCAGAAATATGAAAGAAAAAAGCAATGAAGCAACATTTTTTCTTAAAAAGGTTGTGTTGATTACATTAGTTCAAAGTTCAAGGTCCATTCAATTATGCAACACGTAGTACACAGAGCATTGAAATTACGTTTCCCCATACTCCAAATGTGCAAGTAATATTAAAAACACAGACAGACACATACCAATAAAAATAGACAATAGACATTACATTATTTAAAATATTAAAATATTCACAGTGTGCCAAAATGTAGCAAAAACTTTGAGGTATTTTAAAAAGGGTGCAACAAATGAAAGGTGCAATATAGGAAAAGTACAAATTTCGTACTGGAGACATTGAGCCAAAGTTATTTTCACAGTTTGTTTGTCCTTTGTTTGGGTAACTGTTCATGGGAATTTTCTTAAGTGTGTTGAGTAGTCTGATGGCCTGAGTTCTCACTGTGTCTCGGCATTTATTGTAAAAGGAGAAATGGAAATCTATTGAAAAAGATCGAAAAATTGTATGAAACTTTAATGAAAAAAAAGAAAGGATATATTAGTGCTTCCAAGATGCCCCCAACCCAGGCGACTATTAGTGTGTTAGCCACAGAAGCAGATCTACAAATTTCATATTATAATCGCCCCACACTTCAATTTCTATTCCTTCAGAAACACTTCTTACTTTAACTATGATGTTCCTTATCACTGTAAATAGCTCAATTGTAAGCATGTGTTTCTTTCTGCTGAGTGGGATAGCACACAACAAAAGCTTTCTCACTGTAACTTGGTACACTTGACAATGAACTAACTGTAAAGTGACATAAACTGAAATCGGCAGGAATTCCAGAGGAAGATGTTGCGACAAATAACGC